>NW_026125815.1:0-138099 GCF_943737965.1 Phodopus roborovskii
GTTGTTGTTTAAGAGTTTCTCTGTGGCTTTGGAGTTTGTTGAACTAGTCTTATATATCAGTCTGGTCTCCAACTAACAGAGATCTGTTTGACTCTGCCTCCTGAGTAGTACTCTCTCCCAGTCAGGGAACCCAACCTCTGGTCTCACCAATGACAGGCAGGGATGAGATATTCACCACTATTCTATCCAAGAGAGATCTTATATAGAAGACACTCTAATTGCAGTCACTCACAGTTTCAGAGGTACAGTCCATTTTCATAATAAGAGAAAACATAATTGGAAGAAGAATGCGATGCTGGTTTCATCTTTGATACACAGGCCAGAGGACATCATATTACACACTTGCTCATATCCAGAACATGGAAAAACCCTGAAAATCCATCATCAGTGATGCTCTTCTTCCCAAAATGCAAACCTAACTGCAGCAAAGCCTTACCTTCTAATAGTACTACTCCCTATGACATCATCGGGCTCCAATCAAGCACTAAACCATCATGTTTCCTGAAGCAGAGCCTTTTTCATGATGGTAACTTAAACAGCTGATTACCTACCCTGTTTGCCCTTGCAATACACCAAAAAAGTATTCATTTTATCAGTCTAAAGGCAGAAACCATGCTACTCATGAATTTTTTGTTTTTCTGTAAATGCAATGATAGTTTACTCCAAGACGTAATGTACAATTTTAAAACTCTAAGGACATAATTTTTCATCTTTCTGGTATTTTTAGATCATTTGTGATTTTGGAGTGGGTCTTATTTTAAATCAAATTGCAGTGTTACAGATTAATGAGATCTGTTTATTAAATATTTCTGTAAAAATAATTGGTATCCACAAATAAAGTGTTTAAGATACTTGGTCTAAAGCATGTACTGAAGGAATACATTCATTTATTTAAGAAGGGATAACTAAGAGAAGCAACAAACTGGGATCAAGGATACTCTATGTCATAAGTAGTGAGCCTGTCTCAGAAACATAATTCTAAAAAGCTGGAAGTACATTGTTCTATAGTCCCTACTTTTCCAAAGTGAAATAACTCATGGACTTAACAGATAGAAATAAAGAATATCTTTGTACAATGATAGCATGCATCTTTTCAGCTAATGGGAAAATGGGACATAGCCTAAAACAGATTTTTTAGGGGGATTTTGAGGATCAGGGTTTCCCTGTGCAACAGCCTCAGCTAGAAGAGGAACTAGCTGTGATCATGACATTGGTTTCAAACTCACAGAAATCTGCCTGCCTGTGTCTCCTGAGTACTGGGGTTAAAGGCAAGCACCACCACAACCTGCATCCTAAAACAGACTTTTGCATTACATAGATACTGCCATTTTTAAATTCTTTTCAGGGTCAGATTCAACTAAAACTTTGGAAGAATTTAAATAGTAATAAAAAACGGCAAGTAAGGCCAGGAAGGCAATTAAAAACTTCAACAAAAAAAAAATTCTACCATAATGACCAATAGTACATGAGTGACATGAAACAGACGTTCACACTTCACTGACAGGTCTTGGGTAAAGGTGTGTGAAGATGAGAGGGGGAAAGTGGAAAGGCAAAACAAAGAAAAGAATAAAACCTGGGGGAAGGGATGTCTTGCTTAAAATATGTCTTATTCTAAATAAGCTTCTTATCAGAATAGCTTCCTGTTCCCTACTTTCAGGGGGAGATGGAAGAAATGGGAGAATTTTTAGAAAGTCAGGAGGAGTTATCTTTCAATTTGACCAAGCTAATGAGAAGGCTACTCACACATTGCATCATGAGGAGACCACAGTGCATCTAGGGAACTTTACTGTTATGCCCTTTGGACCTATAACCACAGCTCCATGTGATGGGAAGAGTAGTGTTCTACAAGATATGAAGCAAACTCCCTCCACCCAAGGCTCTGGATTGTGACAATTACATCTCTCCTATGCATCTTCATTATGTTAAAAGACAGCATCTATTTAATTCTCAAAACCCTGAGGGTCTAAGTCTAGGTCCCCCAGGCTGATACTGAATCTGCTAAGCTCATTAATGGGTTTGAGAAGGAGCTATGTTCCTTCTTATGAGTCAGGACATAGACAGATGACTTTCTTGCTCAGTCAACCCCTCAACACAACAGTGTTTACCTTTTCAAACACTTCTCCTCTGTGCTCATCTTGCCCATCTGGCCGAAATAGGATTTTCTCAGAAGAAAACTGGACCATCTGGCAGACCAATCCAATAGTTCCCTCTTAAGCAGCTTGAGAATGACTTCTTCTATGATATGAGGATGGGCCTAGGGCTGTTTTTTCTAAAATCAGGAGTTTCTCCTTTGACATGATTTGCAGCCAAACTACTACAGAGACATACACAGATACAAAAAAGAGATAATTGTTACATAGCTTAACATTCAATTCAGGTGAATTTGTTCTATTCCTGGTTGTCACAGGCACTTAAAATCAGGAAGGAGAAGCAGGATCCAGATGACAAAGAAGATAGTAGCTCTTTCTTCTCCTAGAAAGCTGGATGATGGCTCAAAGAATGTAGGAGTTTAGCCTTGAAACTCAGAGCAAATGCTTGGAAAATGCATAGTAATGAAAACAGCAGTCTTCCTCAGAAATTTGAAGAGTTGGAGAGGAAATTGAAACTAGGGAAGTTTGTATTTATGAGCAATATTGTTAGCCAACACATGTTCAGTACCACGTTGAAAATCAAAAGAAAGCAAAAACTAACTGCATTATTTGAGGTTCTCTGCATGAACAGAGATGGTAGGATGAATCTCTGCATACATGTAATACCCATGGATTTATTATAATGTCTCATAGGCTGTGGTCCATGTAGTTTAAAAATGGCTGCCTAACAATGGATATCTGAAGACTACAGCAGTTGTTTAATTCACCAGGATGCATGTCTCACCGGCTCATCATTATACTCTTAAAGTTCAAAGAAGAAATCTCTAAGTTAGTAAAGTAATACACTTGGTAGCCATAGGTAGGGCAAGCAGAAACAGAAGGAGAGCCTCCTCCTTCAATACCCTTTATACATTCAGGATAACACCAGATGGTGAGACCCATATTAAGGTGAATCTGATTCTTCCGTATGTGTTTTGTTTTATTATTGTATTTCATTTTGATTACTGACAGCTTCCTTAGTTCTGACATTAAACATGTGCACTGCCACCAAGTAGTTAAAGATGGATCTCATCATCTAATTCCATACAACGCTTACCTGAGTGGCATTGACAGTTTTGGAAAACATTCTGCCTGCCTATTCCCATCTGAAATCCTATATGAGAACCCATTCCAAGATGTCATGGATACAGAGATCTCAAATAACAACTTATTGTCCCTAAGATATTATTTTTCCTACTATAGGTTGTCTGGGCCTTTTTGGTGAATATCTCCTATCTAAAAGCAATATATTTGGGCGAATACAGGCTTATGCACACCCTTCAGACAGGGAATATGTGCAAGTATGCGGTTCCTTAAGGCAGATAATATGTGCAGTTATGGAGTATCTTTAGTATTAGGGGAAGCGATTCCTATTCGCTCTTTCTAAATATTAATAGAACACGTCTGCCATTGCCCCACCATTGGTTGACTAAAGTTTGACATATGAATTAAATGGAGCATTCAGTATTTGTAGTATGATAATCACCTTTGTCCCCTCCCTGCGGCATAGACCACGCCCATTGGGGGGGTGGAGACAGGGCCGGATGTGACCCAGGGGAACTAATTTTGAGGGAGGATACTGGGAGAGCTCTCTTGACTGCAGCACAGGAACAGCTTCCTGGGACCAGGAACCTGCTGGAGTTCATCTGTATATATTGTAAGTTATTTTTCCCTGAATAAACATCAATTCAGCCCATTTTTTCTCCAGATCCTTATCGAACATCAATATCTGGTGTCAGAAGCAGAATCTGGATTTTTACCAGACCTGGTTTCACCAAGGCAGCAGACGCTGCTTGCTTCCCACACCCTCCCCCAAATGGGCAGGGTTCCTTGCCTAACCAGGGGCCATACCACAGCTTGAGGGACATTTGCCTCTGTCCTACAACTTTACCCCCCACCTCAGCCCTGAGAACAGCTTTGCCAATTCCCCCACTTTGCATTTGCAACTGTGGCACACATGGCGCCTGCCCAGCTGGTGTGTTTCCTGCTGCCCAAAGGCGCCAGTAAGAGGCAACACCTGTTAGCCCTGGGGTCCCCGAAATTTGCACAAGGCTCCTTTCACTCATTCGTTTAACAAAATTTTGCTTGCCTTAGTTTGTTAAGAGCTATTCTTCAGGGACCAACATCAGAAGGACTGTCTGCTGCCAGATGTGATTTGGTGGGAAACCACAGGCATTACCACCACAAGCTGAGTTCAACAACTAAAACTGTCAAAGTTCAAGGACAGCAGAATTACACCTAAGGTAAATGCAATATTCTTCACAATTTAAGATGATAAAATATATGGATCAATTGTTCCAAACCTAGGGTGGATAATCTTATTATGCAAGAATTTAGAAATTCCTGTACTTCATATATAGAAGGTATTTTAACAGAAGAAAATCATGGCTTAACCAATATATACATTTTTTTTTTTTTTTTTTTTTTTTTTTTTTTTTTTTTTTTTTTGTAAAGGCAATGGGTACCAACCTGATGGAGAAAAAGATTCAGAATATTAGATATGCAAATAGAGAGCTGACATCTAGAATAAAAAACATGGAACATAAAAATGACCAACTAGAAAACAGAATTTGTTCTATGACAAATGCTTCAATAACCAAAACAGAAACAGTGCGCTGCATTAACATGCTGTCAGAAACAGCTAATTCCTAAGTGAATGAAGCTGCTAATAATCTTAAAAAACTGGAACATCCCTTGGAAAGTCTAGCAGAATCTGTTCCATGTCTGAGGATAATGGAAAGCTATCAGATAGAACTTTGTTTTTGGAAGGCAGTTTACATGCCATTCAGATAATATCTAAGAATGAGAATATTAAAAATATGGAATCATTTGTAGTTGTAGAAAGCAAGAGATATACTGATTCAATGAAGTCTCTAGAAAGTTTTGTGATTCAAGATCAGATAATCAAAGAAAGAATGCTGAGTAGATTTCAGTCTTTAGAAGACTGCTGAACCCTGCCAAGTCAGGGTAAGACAGCCTTTTTAACTCCTTGCTTTTGTTTTGGTCTCTCAGGTACTCTAGGCCTTAGCAAAAACTAGTTATACCAACCTTGAGGTGAGACCTTGACTATCCAGGTAGCTGTTTCTGTCCTTTCTGCACCTTTTGAAGTTGGCCACCCACACTTCCTGCCTACCCTAGTATTGTTATTTTCCTTCTCAGGTCTTTGATGAGGTTCAATATTAAATTATCACAAGTATTATTCTCTCTTCCTAGTCAGATATATTTCTTAGTAGACTTAAGCTTTTCAGCTTTGGACAACACTATTGTAATCTCTGTTTTGACTTCATTCTAGTACTAGATATTTAGGCCTTAAGTTTATATGTCCTCGCTTTTCCTTTTCTTAGAGCACACTTGTTATTCACTGTTTTGTATATAGATTTTGTATCAAGTCTAAATATTTTCTTTAGACTAAAATGGGGATTTTGGTGAGATATTCACCTTTTTTTGCACCTGTGGCATAGACCATGCCAATTGGGGTGGAGACAAAACTGGAGTAACCTGGGGGAACTAAGTTTGAAGTGGGGCTCAAAGAGCTGTATTGCTTGCAGCATGAGGACAGGAGTACAACTGGAGGCATCCTTGGGACCAGGAACTGCTAGTAGTGCTATTTCTATATTGCAAGTTATTTCTCCCTGAATAAACATCGATTCAGCCTATTTGTTTCTCCTTATCCATATTAAGCATCAATAAAGGAGAGCTGAGTGTACCCCACATAAGCAGAAAAATGAGCCAAGAGTTAAGATTGCAGAGGGTGCAGAGATGCTCAGGGGAAAGCATCACAGTAAGAAGGTACACTCAGGATTTAAATAAATAAATAAAGATGTTCACTTAAGCCACATGATATTAATATACTGCTTTTTGGCTAAAGCTTTAAAAATTCAAACTAGTTAAAAGGATACAATTAGTAACACTAGAAATTACCATAAATTTAACAGTCACCCATATCATAATGGGTTTAAAGACATAAACTAAACGGTGCTTTATTTTTGATATTACAAAAAGACATTGCAGGATGTATAATTGTTTTTCAAAACAGATTTAAATGTTAAAATTTATAAGGTTACAGGATATTGGTGCTTTTATTATATTGTTAATGTCTGTACTTAAATCAAATGTCTAAAATTGAAGGTCACAGCCATAAGCTCTATATACTAACCAAAAGTTGAGATGCTCATTTTTTATGATACAAAAGGCAATGCATTTTTGTTTTGTTACATTAGGCAAGCATAAACTATTTAGATAAATTGAGTCAAATAGATGGTTCATGTTTCCCTAAAAGTAGTTTCAAATTAAAATCAGTATTTTTAAAGGTAAACCTGACAATACAAAGTTCTAATTTTATAAAAGCTGTTTAATCTGTTATAAAATGTGAAGAAACACAAGTTAGTAGCCATCCTTATCAATTAACTCTTGGTTATAATCAAACTAAGTATTAATGATTAATAACAGGGATAAACCTCACTCTGTCACCAATACATGTTCTAAATAATTAAGGTTAAAACAAGTAACTGAAACAAAGTTGTCTATTTAGATATACCTAGACAGACTTCTAATAGTACAGAGATCTATAGAATCAGGCATTTAAATGTTAACTAAAAAGCTGTAATAATATCAGACATAGAATCACAGATCCTAACAATGACCCTAGGACTCTAAAGAAGATTATGGGGCAGCATGGATTGTTATGACACTGACCAGGGAGCAAGATGCTCAAATACAATGTCTGTTGACAGGTTAAACCCAGCTTAGACTTTTTAGAGGCTGCAGGGAACTGAAAAATTGCTTGCACCACCTTGGCCTAGATAAAATAAAGTCAGAAATTTCCATGTCCCTCTTCCACAGAGAAAAGACCAATAAACAACAACAAAAAAAAAACTCTCTCACATTATGTAATTTGTGAAGAACTTCTGCCCTCAATGCCATAGAAAATTGGTTATGGCTAGGAGTATATCGACTGGTCCCTGTCTTTTTTTTTTTTTTTTTTCTTTTAGTAGATTGGACAGTTAATTAAATATATTCTTCGATCTGAAAGTATTGGCTGGGCTAAACATAACTTTGTCAGCTTATCTGTATTAGGCAGCCTTAATATGCCTCCTAAATAAGGATTTAAAAATATAAAGACATAAAAGTCATTTTTGATTATTTATTTATTAATTATGCATGCACTTTTCAGCCTGCATATATGTCTCAAAGGCATAAGTACATGCCTGCTGTTTTACAGATACCCAATATCTACTTTTTCTACAATATGGATTTCAGCACAGATTGGTAATGATAATATATCTAAAACTTTTATGTCCTTTTATATAACACAGTTCCTATAGGCTTCAGAGGAACAAATGTCATAAAGCTTCCATCCACTTCTTACAGGGCAAAAGGACTGCAGATAAGTACAGCTATTCTGAGGATGGAATTTTCTCCCTGGTCTAGCTGTCGTTCTTGATTACTAAAGGTAATGAACAAAGAGTTCCAATTAAATATATATGTTTTAACTTCTGTTCCCACTTTGAACACATCTCAGCTGATTTGTGCTTCTGGCAGATGAGAATCAGTTGCTGACTAAAGCCTGCTCCTCAATATTGCTCTCCCTGGACTTATGGTGAACTAGTACAGCCGATGTGAATCTTCAACAGGGTCTACAAACCAATGCCTGTGATAAATGTTGGATTTCCTGAGTCCCCCTTCCTTTTGTTGTTATTGTCTAGCATTTAAGCCTACTTGCAGCTAAGAAAACACTGCAAAAGTAAGCAGGAAGTAATACAGGCATATCCATGACACAATGGTGTTTTGATTTTCAAATAGTTGTCACCTGGAGTTCTACAGCCTATAAAGCCTCCCTGAGCAGCTTGTTGCTATTATGTCTACTGGTTTAATCAACCTCCAAAGAAGTAACTCCTGACTGCAAAAGCAAAAGGTTTTTATTGCTATAAATCCAACCAGCTGGGACCTCAATTTATCGGAAAAGTAAGGTAGTGGCCTAAAATAGTGAAGTGTTTTTAACAGGATAAACAGACAGGGAGGCTTGAGACCATTAGTCTCAGTGACAAGGTTTCCAAAATACAGGCAGTTCATAGAGTACAAATTTAATTTACAAGGTCATCATGGATCTAAATTAATAGTATCTGTCATTTGTTTATGCAGGATTGATAAGCACACCTGAAAAGTTGAGGGATTTTCTTTGTTTTTACTTTTTCACCTGAGAACAGGATGTGGGCTCTGTACTCTGTAATCAGATTTATCTACTGGCAGAAATTCTTGTTCTCTTTATTCTTGCAATAAACCCTAATTTTATACCTTTTGGTTATTAATTTTTTTCATCACATTCCCTCTTTGCCATGAACATTAGAGGCCCAATTTTTGGGCCTCCGATAGGTAAAAGACTTCTGGTGTTTTTTGGTGTACAGATTAGTCACCTAGCCCTCTATGGATAGGAGTTATCTTTTGATATATCATCTCAACAAGGGAAAATGTGAAATGTATTCTTTCTTTTACCACTTCCTGCTTACTTTGGTGGTGTTTCTTGGACATGAGAAGGGTAAAATGCTAGACAAAAAACAAACAAATAAATAAATAAATAAATAAATAAATAAATAAATAAATAAAAACAGGGGGGATTGAGGAAATGGTACATTTATCAGAGGCATTAGTTTATAGATAGACCCTGTAAAAGATTCACACCAGCTATGACACTAAGTCGAGAGCAGTATTTAGGAGCAGGATGTAGTCAGTAACTGATGCTCATCTGCTAGAAGCACAAATTTGTTAAGACATGTTATAACTTGTGAACATAAGTTAAAATATATATGTGTGTGTATGTGTGTGTTTGGAACTCTGTATTGATCAAGAAGGACATCAAGACCAGGGAGAAAATTCCATCCTCAGGAAAGTTGTACTTGTCCGCAGTCCTTTTGACTGGATCCAAGCTTTATGACATTTGTTCCTCTGAAGCCTATATAAACTGTGTTGTATAAAAGGACATAAATGTTTTAGATACATGATCATCACCAATCTGTACCAAAATCTATATTTTGAAAAAGTAGATATTGGGTATCTGTAAAACAGCAGGAATGTACTTATGCCTTTGAGTCCTAGGAAAACCTACAGATTTGAGTTAGAAGCTTGTACATTTTTTCTTCTGTCAAGAGAGATCCACATAAAGATTGGTCAGACATACCTTAGGCCTGATGAAAAGTCCTTCACATTTACACTTAGATGACAACCAAAATAAATCATAAAACCTTGAGCTTTTGACTAAACAGCTGGGAGTCACTGTTCAATAGCTTAAGAGAACTTAATTAAATGGTAAGCTCTGAATTTTTATATTGTAAATTATTTTTCTATCTTTAAGACTTATATGTCTTGGGCTAGAGAGATGGATCAGAGATTAAGAGTACTGTCTGCTCTACTAGAGTTCCAGAGTTCAATTCACAGCACCTATATTGTGTCTCACAAACATCTATAATGAGATCTGTTACCCTCTTTGGGCATGCAGACATGTATGCAGGCAGAACACTGTGTGCATAATTAATAAATAATTGTTCAAAAAAGTTATATGTCTTCATATTTTTAGATCCTTTTTAGGAGCCATATTAAGGCTGCCTTTACTGCCAAGGTCACAAAGTATTGGTTAGCAAAGCCATCAAGAGTATCAGAGACCTTTGAAGGATAAATTTTATGTAACTTTTGAATCTATTTAAAAAAATGACAGGGACCATTCCTTATATTACTAGCCATAATCAATTGTCTATGACATTGAGGGGAGAAGTTTTTCACCAAGTGCATAATGTGAGAGGTTTTTTTTTTTTTTTTTTTTTTGTCGTTTTTTTTTGTTTTGTTTGTTTGTTTGTTTGTTTGTTTTCCTCTGTGGAACTGTGACTTGGAAATGTTTGACCTTATTTTGTCTAGGCAAAGATGGTGCAGATAATTTTCCAGTACTCTGGAGCCTGTATACAGTCTGAGCTGCGTCCTATCTGTCAGTAGGCGTTGTATTTGAACAATCAGCATTAAAATGTATGTGAGAAAATTAGGATTTCAGAGAGAAAATTTTATAACTAACCCCATTTAAATGAAAACAAACATTTATAAACAGCCTTTATAAAACTAGAAATTTGCATTGTCAGTTTTAGCTTTAAAAATACTGATTTTATTTTGAAACTCCTTTTAGGGAAACATAAAACTGCTGTGTGACTCAGTTTATCTAAATAACTTATGCTTCCAAATTTAGCAAAACCAAGGATGGATTCCTTTTGTATCATAAAAAATGAGCATCTCAACTTTTGGTTGGTATATACAGTCTATGGCTATGATCTTAAATTTTAGCCCTTTGATTTAACTACAAACATTAACAATGTAATAGAAGCACAAATAAATTGTAACTTTCTGAATTTAAACATTTAAAAACTGTCTTATAAAACAATGAAACATCCTGTAATTTGTTTTTGTAATATCAAATTTAAGCACCCTTTATGTCTTTAAAACCATTATGACCTGAGTGACTGTTAAATTTATGTTAATTTCCAGTGTTGCTAATTGTAACAGTTTAACTGGTTTCAATTTTTAACAGCATTAGACATAAAACAGTATTAATGTCATCTACGTTAAAAAGGACATCTGATTTTCTGATAATCTGAATTTAATGACCAGTGCTCATAGATAAATTTTTAGATGAGGGCTGTTAGCATTGGACAGCAAAAATGTTTAAACCATTTTTGTTTTAGCTCTACTCTTGCAATAAACAGGTTTGTAACAGGAAACACAGATAGAACTTTTTGACAAGTACATATATTTTTCTTGAGAGAAATAAATGGAACTTTTAAACAGTTAACCTGGTATGGTCAAAATTTTTAACTCATATTACTAATCTTGAATTTATATTTGTAGATATCAGAGCCCACAGCAAACAGTTTATATCTTCCTCTGACCTATTTCCTACTTTTCTTTGAACCTCTATAACTTTTAACATGACCTGTAGTCTTTTTCTCTGATTTTCTCAGACATCCCTAGTGTAGATAAATCTCTCCTTTTCTGTTTTTCTTTTTTTCTTATCACTGAATCTTACTCAGAGTTGCATGCCTGAAGTGAAATCTTATTTATTTATTTAATTCCTGACTCTACCTTCTTGCTATGGTGCTTTCCCCTGAACCTCTCTGCACCCTTTGCTCTCTTAATTGTTGGCTCCTTTTACAGATTATGTGGGGTACACCAGCTCTCCTTTTATATTATCTTTCATTATAATTTTATTTTTATCTCCTTTCTACTCTTCTGGATCTGGCCAATCCTTTTTCCTGTTCTATCTTTTATTGCCTAGAGAAGTGGATTCATACTTGTAACACTTGAAGTTCCTTCTGATGTTCTCTGTGCTACTTTGATGAGTTGCGTTTACGTATAAATCTCCAGGCCCATTTGAATTGTTTACTAGACCACTGTTATCTTATTTTGTTTTCTTTGCTTCAGACTGATTGTACCAAGTCTTCACATAGCCATCACATCTATTTACCATAGATTTTGATAGTTGTATTTTTTTAGTTGACATAAAAACCTTTACTATATTTTTTTCTCCCCAAAACCTCCTTATCCTCTACCTCACCCCCCCCCCCTGTACCTGCATGCTTCTGTGTGGTCCCTCCAGTCACAGTCACTGCCACCTGAGGAGAGGAGGGAAGGGCCAGGGGCAGCTTCAGTTATTCACATCCATAGATCAGAATTTCTCTTCTTTCTGAATGCCCACCAGCTGATCCAATGCACCTAGGCCACCAGCAACACAGCATGGATCCTGGATGATCATGGCTTAGGAGGGGCTGGGTGCTGTTTACCCTGGTTTTCTGCATTACCACCAGCCTGAAAGTTCCTTGCCTGGGAATTTTTGTTTTTTTGTTTGTTTGTTTTTTACATGTCGATCCCAGTTCCCTCTCCACACCTCCCTCCACCCTTCCCACTTACACTCTCTGCTCCCTCACATGCACTCTGACCACCCTGCCCTCCCATCCCCTCACCAAATTTCCACATGTAGGGCAATGCCATCCAGGTGGGGTCATGTAGATCTGTCATGTCATTTGATGTAGGGACTAGGACTTTTCTCCTGTATCTAGGTTAAGGCAGTATTCCTACATGGTGAATTTCTCTGGGAGGTTCTTTTGTGTACCAGGAATACATTCTAGTTCCACTGTCTGAGGTCCTTAGTACTGCTCAGTCCTTCTGGCTGAGACCCATATTCAGGGAAACCTGAGTCAGTCCCATGCTGGATTGCCAGCTATCAGCCTGGGGACCCATTAGCTCCCTCTTTCTTCAGGTCAGCTGTCTCAATGTTTCTGCCACTTGGTCTTAATCCGCTCCATCTGCATCTGTATTCTATTTTGACTCAGTGTTTAGGTATGGGTGTTGCCTTCTCTTTCCAACAGGTATTAGAGTATTCAAATTACGATGAAGACAACACTTTTTATTATTACTCTTTTTTCATGTATTTCAGGAATAAAACTCCCAAACGCATTAGAGCTATCACCCAAGCAGCTAACAGGAAAAAGATATATCATCTTCTTTGTGATATTGCTCCTTCCCTTTAATGGTTTCCTGAAGTGTCTGTGACTACTAGATAAAATGTACACCCAGGTCCCCTGACCTTAGCAAGAAGCCACAGAAAAAACTTCTTCTGTGCCATATGCCCTAAAATCTCTCAAGATTTTAATAATCTGGGCACCCTTCTCTCTATTGAATAAGTTAATCATTCCAGTCTGCATTGTGTGATTGTATCTGCAACATCTGCACATTGTGTGGAAGAGAAGAGGATGATCTCACACTGTTGGAAGACATTGGGGTTGTCTGTTTTAGACAGGAGTAAGTGACATTGATATTTGTGTCCCTACAGGTGTCTACAACGTCTGAGTCTTGAGTAGACGCCAGAGCCAAGGAACCCTGTGATGTGTCTTTAAGCACACTCTAACCCTTGGGGAAGTGCTCTTGTTCAAGCTTAACCAGCCAGTCAGCAAAACCAGGCCAACCAGCCAGTCACAGGCATTGCAGGACACTTCCTATAACCACACTGTAGGCTGTTACTCTTGCTTTGGGCTTCATTTTAAGTGGAACAACTGCCAGTGTATTGATTTATGTTCTGCTAGTGGTACTGTAGTACATTGTGAGTGGACCATGGATGAGCACAGAAGCTACAACATGGTGAGTGAGGGGATGTTATCCTCAGATGGGCAGGATGGGATGGGGAGGCCTGGGAGTTGGTGTGGCAGGCCCTACAGGTTGCTTGTTGGGAAAGTTTGGCCACATTCAGTGTTCTGTAAAGTACTATCTGGTCCTAGCAACTCCCCATACCTGGGTGTTGGGGTATGAATATTTCACACAGTGGAAAGTATTTGATTTCCATCAGAGAGCTTTGTGTAGAAAGACATTGATAGTCAGCACCAGAGTTCTTTTGGTGCACAGGATGGCAAGTAGCCAAACCTGGAGAGTCCTAATTTCTCCAGTGTCTTCTACAACTTCTGCAGTACACATTTAATTCTTAGGTACAAGATTTATGTTTAGTTATTTGTGTGTATCTTATAAAAGACTTTTTCATTATTTCTGTACATACTTATATTTATTTTTGATTTTTGATATAGCTTTTTTCTTTGATTTTTACATATTTATTATTTTTTTCAATCAAGACCAATGAATATTTAATAATGGTTATTCTATACAGGAAAATATCAAATGAAGAGAACTTGATATCCCACTAGAGGAAATCAAATCCATAGTGTACCCATGGCTTTTCTGGAACTCAGTATATAGACCAGGCTGGTCTTGAACTGAGAGATCAAACTGCCTCTGCATTACAATAGCTAGGATTAAAGGCATATGTTTGACACTATCTCCTGGCTTGCCTCATAATTGTAGCTAGTTTTTATTATTATTATTTTATTTTATTTAGCAAAGTCCATTTAAATGAAAACAAACATTTATAGACAATATTTGGGAATGTGTGAATTGTTCTTTCCAAATGACTTCCTGCTGGTAAGGGGCACTGTCATGGAGTATTCGAAGAAGATTCAGAAATCCTGGCTGTAGTTGGTAAGGCTGCTTTGTTTAGCTGTTTTGAATGTAGGATCACCTTGTACTCTGTTTCTGGTGGTCTGGCTTGAACAATCCACATTAGTCTGGAAGGAATCCACATCTTTTCATTTTCTGTGGAAACAAAAATAGAAATCCTTTTCCCCAGTAACTTGTCCTTCATTTATGGTAGCCCTTCCACGGAAGCTCAAATTGTTAGTTGGGGGCAGTCTTGTAGTTCTCTAGACCTTTGTTTGTGTTCAATTTTATCTTCAAACCAATATTTGCTCCCTCTTTTATGTGCTCCCTCTCTGTTTCTGTCTCTCTCTTTCCTGTCTTCTATTCCTAACCAGGCTCAATCTTCCTGGTCACACATGTTTTCCTTTCCTCCCCCTCATTTTCTCCTACTTCTCTCTCCATTCGCTGCCCCCCCCCCTACTTCCCCTGATCTCCAGGGGACTTTTCCCTTCCCAGTTCTGTGAGGGACTGCATATGAATCTCTTAGAATACACCTTGTATCCTAGTTCCTCTGGTGGTGTGAATTATAGGCTGGTGATCCTTTGATCTAAGTCTAAAATCCATATATGAGTACATACTGTGTTCCTCTTTTTGTGACTGGGTTACCTCATTCAGGATGGTTTCTTCAAGTGCCATCCACTTGCCTGCGAATTTCAAGATACCATTGTTTTTTTCTGCAGAGTAGAATTCCATTGTGTAAGATGTGCCACATCTTCATTAACCATTCTTCAATTGAGGGGCATCTAGGTTGCTTCCAGGTTTTTGCTATTACAAATAGTGCTTCTATGTCCGTAGTTGAACAGATGTCTTTGTTGCATGGATGTGAATCCTTTGGGTATATGCCTAAGAGGGGGATTGCCAAGTCCTGTGGTAAACTAATTCCCATTTTCCTGAGGAACTGCCATAATGATCTCCAAAATGGCTGTATGAGTTTGCACTCCAAGCAGCAGTGGCGGAGTGTAACTCTTTCTCCACATCCTTTCCAACATGAGTCATCATTGTTGTTTCTAATTTTAGCCATTCTGGCAGGATTAAGATATTATCTCAAAGTTGTTTTGATTTGCATTTCCCTGATAGCTAAGAATGTGGAGCATATCCTTAAGTGTCTTTCAGTCATTTTGATTTCCTCTATTGAGAATTCTTTCTTCAGTTCTGTACCCCATTTTTTAATAGGGTTATTTGGTGTTTTGTTGACTAGTTTCTTGAGTTCTTTGTGTATTTTGGAGATCAGATTTTATATATGGATCGCAGTTCCCAGTCCCTCCCTCCCATGCCTCCTAATTCGGCTCCTGTCCCATTACTGTCCCCACTCCACAGGGAGGGTCTTGCCTTCAAGGAGGAGTCAAAAATCTGTCAAGTCATTTGGAGTAGGGACTATGTCCTCCCTCCTACCTCTAGGCTAAGGGAGTATCTCTCCCAAAATCCTTTCATGCTCCAGGGATATATCCTGGTTCCAGGGTGACAACTTTTTTCTAGGTATAGCATTGGAGCATGGCATGAAAGTTGCTCTGTAGAGCAGGCTAGTCCCAAACTCATAGAGATGTACATACCTCTGCCTCCTGAGAGTGATATTATAGGCATGGGTCACGAACATATCCATACATGGCATTCTTGTGTTGGATTGTACTCCACTACTAAACTGTGATGTAGAAGAGTAGAATTGTACATATAAAAGACTTACCTATTTATATGGATAGTCAGACCCACAAAATATGATTTAGCTGAGGGAGTGCTGCCTATAAAATAGCCCAAAGATAAGTAGTGTACTAATAAGGCATGTTAGAGATTAAGATGCTAAAATATAAGTTTGATCTCTAGGATTGTCCAAGACATTTGGCTCCAAACCATGACAAAGGAGAAACTCCTCATTCACAAAGAGCCCCCGGGCCCATGTCCTTATGACAAAACAACACTTTTAGAAGCAGCTCAGGTGACATTGTTTGGTCACACTGAATATAAGGGCCTGTTGTGGCAGAAAGGGCTAGTGTTCTAGAGAAAATCAAAGTTCTCCCAGATGGGCAAGATAAACCCAAGTGACAACTGTTTGAAAGGGAAAATCCTTTTGTTTTGAGGCTTAGCAAGCAATACTTTCAGTTTAGGTCCTCAATCATAGAGTTGGATCAATGCTTCTTCCCACAATATGAAACTTGATTGGCAGAAACAGTAACAACCAGGGGGCTGTGCCTTAGGACTTTTCCATCATGCCCTGAGAGATGCAGAATAAAATAGAGCTCCTCCTATAAAACAAGGAGGAGGGATTGCAATTGTCTAGGGCCAGGGCCTTTGTGTAGGTGTTATTTCAGATCCTCTAGAACACAACTCTTACTCCTGCTTACTTTCTAGAGTTTTCACATTCCCTTTCATTTCCTCCTGGAAGTAGTAAAGAGGTAGCAATTCTTTATAAGAAGTTTACATAGAATAAGATATAAGTTAAGCAAGACCTCTCTGCCCAGGTTTCATCTTCTCTTTGTTCTGCCTTTCCTATCTTCCTCATCCTCTGGTACATCTGTGTCAGAAACTGTCATTAAAGTGTGACTTGCTGTTGCATGTCACTGGTGTACTATGAAATCATTATGGTACTATCTTTTCTGTTGAAGACTTTCATGGCCTTACTGGCCCGACTTGCAGTTTCCTGACCCTATTTAAATTCTTCAAATTGTCAGCTGGCATCTGACCCTGGAAGAACTTAAAAGTGGCAGCAATTGTGGAATGCAAAATATTTTTTAGAAGCCAGGAAGTGATGATGAATGCCT
Organism: Phodopus roborovskii; assembly: GCF_943737965.1. Classification (NCBI taxonomy): domain Eukaryota; kingdom Metazoa; phylum Chordata; class Mammalia; order Rodentia; family Cricetidae; genus Phodopus; species Phodopus roborovskii. The sequence continues at coordinate 16,931 of NW_026125815.1, forward strand.
TTAATCCCAGCCCTCTGAGGGCACATGCAGGCCAATTTCTGTGAGTTTGAGACTAGTGCGCTATATAGAGTTAGCCCCACTACAACAAAGGCTATAGCACAGGGAAACTGAGAAACCCTGCCCCAGAAAATTATCTGTTGTAGGCTTTCTCCTCTTGGAACATTAGTGAGAGATGGTTGCATGATATCATTACAGAGTTTTTTTTTTGTTTGTTTGTTTTGTTTTTTGTTTGTTTTTGTTTTCTTTCTTTTAACCTTTTTAGTCTATGCAGTTATTTCTTACTAGAAAGGCAAAGTCTAGAACAGCTTTACTCCCAGAATTTTAGAATTAATTTTCTGAGACATGATTACTCATTGACAATGGTTCATTTGATCCCAGTATGTTGCTTTCAAGGGCACTGTATTCTTTCACCTTAAACATACCTCATTAAATTAAGAGACTGTATACCCTCAGAAGGTAGAAGGATTTTTTTTTTTGACCAAGCATCTTAAACACCTAATTTGAGGATACCAATTACTTTTAAGGTGATATTTAATAAATGGAACTCATTAGGCTGTAACACTGCACATTGATTTAAAATATAATCCACCTCTACATCACAAATGATCTCAATGACAACAAGATAAAAAAGTATGACCCCAGTGTTTTAAAATTGTCCATATGTGTCATGAAGTTGACTGTCCATTACACTTACAGCAAAAAGAATTTGCATGTGGAGCATGGATGCTGCCTTTAGACCAGAGTAGATAGAATAGTTTATTGCATGCACTGCAAGGAGAAACAGGGTGGATGTCAGTTGCTATATCCATCATAAAAGATGGCCGTGATTGCTGCATTGCGATGGTTTGAATGTGATTGCACCTATAATCTCATAGGGAATGGCAGTAGTAGAAGGAGGAGCTTTGTTGCAGTGACTTTGGCATTTTGAGAAGAAGAGTATCACTGGTCATGGGTTTTGGGGTTTCCTATGCTTTGGATATGGGCAAGTATATAAGATGTCTTACTGAGGCCTGCATATCAAGATGTAGCCAGCACCATATTCTTCTTAAAATCTTGCTCCCTGCTATGATGAAAATGGACTCAATTTCTGAAACTGTGAGCCAATCCAATTAACTATATATATATATATATATATATATATATATATATATATATATAGGAAATTTGTGGGGGATCTCTTTCTTGCAAGTAGAATAAGAGTTTTTCATCCCTGAATGTCACTGTCAAGACTAGGGTTGGAATCCGTGACTGGGAGAATTTTACCAAGGAGGCAGAGACAGGTTGACCTCTGTGAGTTAGGGACCAGGCTGTTCTATAAGAGCTAGTTCCAAGACAACCTTAAAAGTCACAGAGAAACCCTGTCTTAGAAATTATACACAGGAATGAAAATCCTAACTTTATAGATTCAGTGGTTTTCTTCTTTAAATACTCAGGGTGTACTGAATCATGTCATGTGAATGAAGACAGACCAGATTTGTTGAATAAAATTTGGATATATTGAGCTGCGTGTAGCCAATGGTGTGATGTCATTGAGCTTTGCATTGATCACAGCTACTCCTGCCTTTGCTACCTCATGCTGGGAAGAAACTCCTACAATTCCTTTAGGAAAAAGCTTTGAATGTTCACTAAGAAGGAAATAAAGTTTACTTATTGACTGTTTTCCAATTCCCCAGGCAAATGACCACAGGAATATGTAAGAATTGAGTACATTTAACAACTTTGAAGCTGGTGTAGGCACAATGCAGAAAGAGGTGGGGGAAGGAAGGAACATGTGCAATTTCTTGTTTTCCTTTGGTGGAAATATCAGTGTGGAGCCTATTCAATTGTAGATGGTTTACACAATGTCTGACTGGCCATTTCTTGGTGTCCATAGACAAGGACAATCAATAATCTTGATAAAGTACTGATGTGATAATGAAACCGAATTGCTGACTTTTGTATAGAAGATACAATGTAATCCACAGCCCAATACTATGGTCAGTGTGTAAGCTTCAGAGCCTAGATGTCATTTATGCAGGGACAGGAATGGAAGATGTGCCCTGTGCTGACCTGGGCAATGGCCCTTTTCCTCTTATCCTCCCTGAGTGTAGGTTCCCTTGGGTGAGTGAAATCTCTGTGTCCACACTGGGCTGTGGTGGCGCACAACTTTTATTCAAGCACTTGAGAGGGAGAGGCAAGAAGCTCTATGTGAGTTTGAGGTCAGTATGATTTTCAAAGAGAGTTTTAGTGTGGGTCCCAAACATAAAAAGACCCACCCAAACCTAAAGAGACACCCTGCTTTGAAAACCAAAGGGAAAAAACAAAACAAAACAAACAATCCAAGGGGAAACAAATATTGTTGTTCAATATGAATGACAAGGTTTCTTTTGGTATGTTTTGGGAACATCCAAGGGAAAAACGGAAAGTTTGCTTATGGAATTCATGAATATTGCATTCCACATTCAGATTTGTCTTTATGTGTCACACACAGTTTATAAACCAGTGGAAATATGTCATTGGAATCATCTTTCAGCAATACATGATCACAGCATATTTAACTTTCCACATTCACTAGCTACCATAATAGCATCTTTCAGGAAAGTCGAGTTCCTGGGAAAAAGGAATTTCTTATCTGCAGTTTTCTCAAGTGTGCATGGTGTTTAGTGGGTGGACAGGCATTGTACATGTGTTCAGGAGCAGAAATTCAATCATTCTTCTGTATTAATATTTTTGTGGGCATCATGGGGCTGGTTTTGCCTTAAACCACAAGGAGCCTTGCATAAGCATAGAAAGATATTACCCCATTTTTAGAGAGAGAGCTAAACCATGAAGCATCTCTGTTGGGAAAAATGTAGTACATGGAGGAACAGAAGCAAAAGAGAGTGAGCATTCTTCTGAATTAATTTTGTGGGAGTTGTGAATTCTTTTTATTTAAGATCTAAACAACTGGCACGATGTGTAGCTGGTTAACATTGTTCAAGATCTTGGTTTTCCTGACTGAGTTTCCTCTGGTGTTTTGATAGAAAGTTGATTATATTTTCTAGCTTTTGTTCTTGTCATTGTCTCTGCATCTCCCCTTTATCCTTTCTCAAATATTGTATACCTTCTTGATCACCATACATTTGTTGTAAATATTAAGGTCACAGTATGTCAAAGTATGACCTGAACATTTCCGGGATTTCCTCTGTGTCCATTGTTATGTCCCCATTTTCATTTCTGATTTTGTGAATTTGTATGTTCTCTCTCTGCTTTTTCATTAGTTTGGGTAAAGTTTTGTCTAGCTTGTTGATTTTACTGAAAAAAACAACCCTTTGTTATATTGATTTTTTTTTCCTTGTTTCCCTGGTTTCTGTATTATTGATTTCAGCCCTCAAATTTATAATTTTCTGGTGTCTACTCCTCCTGTGTGAGTTTGTTCTTTTTGTCCTAACGCTTTCATTTGGGGTGTTAATTCTCTATTGTGACTATCCTCTGTTTATGTTCATATGGGCACATAGTGCAATGAACTTCTCTTGTACCACTGCTTTCAAGGTGTCCCATTATTTTGGGTATGTTGTGTCCTCATTCTTGTTGAATTTTAGGATGTCCTTAATTTCTTTATTTCTTCTTTGACACAGGTATGGTGTAATTGAACATTGTTCAGTTTCCATGAGTTTGTAGGCTTTCTGCGATTTGTGTTGTTGTAATCCAATTTTTAAAGCATGCTGTTCACATAAGATACAGGGGACTATTCCAATTCTCTTGTATCTGTTGAGGTTTGTTATGCCACCTACTATTTGGTCAATTTTAGAGAAGGTTTCATGTGGAGCAGGGAAGAACTTATATTCTTTTGTGTTTGGATGGAATGTTCTGTAGATGTCTGTTAAACCCAATTGAGACGAAACTTCTGTTAATTCTTTTGTATAGTTTGTTAAGTTTGTGACTGGTGGTCCTGTCTAGTGGTGACAGTGGTGTGTTGAAGTCTCCCAATATAAGTGTGTGAGGTTTTATGTGAGGTTTGAGTTTTAGTAGAGTTTCTTTTATGAATGTGGTTGCCTTTGTGTTTGAATCATAATTGTTCAGAATTGTGTTGATGGATTTCTCCTGTGATGGACATGGAATGACTGTTTTAATCTATTTTGATTAATTTTGGTTGGACGCTTAACTTGTTAGAATTTGGATAGCCGCACCTGCTTGCATCTTGGGTCCATTTGATTGGAAGATCTTTTCTTAGCTTCAGGTAATATCTGTCTTTGAAGCTTAGATGTATTTCTTGTATGGAGCAGTGAGATGGATTCTGTCTTCATATCCACTGTTAGCCTGTGTCTTTTTACAAGCAAGTTAAGACCACTAATGTTGAGGGAGAGTAAGAACCATGGATTGTTAATGCTTGCTTGTTTTAGATTTGTTGCTGGCAGTGGTATTGTGAATTTATCAGTCCTGCTTTACCCTTGATTTGTGGTGCAGTGGATTATCTTTTGCCTACATCTTTGTGAGCATAGTTAACTTCCCTGGGTTGGAGTTTTCCTTCCAAATCTTTCTGTATGGCTGGATTTGTAGATACATATTGTGAAAATCTGGCTTTGTCTTTAAAAATTTTGTTCTCTGCATTTATAGTGATTGACAGATTTGTTGGGTATAGTAGCCTGGGCTGGCATCCGTGGACTCTTTGTACTTGTAGAACATCTATGAAGGACCTTCTCGCCTTGAGGCTTTCCATGGAGTAGTCAGGTGTAATTTACATAGGTCTTCCTTTATATTATACCTGGAATTTTTCCTTCACTGCACTTAATGTAATTTTTTTTATTTGCACGTGAGATGTTTTGATTATTATATGTCGAGGTATGTCGAGGTTTTTTTTTTTTTTTTTGGGTGTTTGGTATGCTCATTGTACTTTCATGGGCATGTCCTTCTTCAGATTGGGAAAGTTTTCCCACAATGATTTTGTTGAATATGTTTTTGGCACCTTTGAGCTGGGCTTTCTCACCGTCCTCTATGCCTATTATTCTTAAGATTAGCCTTTTCATGGTGTCCCATGTGTTTTGTGTTAAGGATTTGTTGGATTTATGATTTTCTTTGGTCAATGAATCTACTTACTCTACGCTATCTTCTGTGCCTGAGATTCTCTCTTCCATCTCTTGAATTCTGTTGGTTATGCTTGCATCTGTAATTCCTGATCATTTGCCAAGTTTTTCTATTTCCAGCATTCCTTCGGTTTACGTTTTATTTATTGTCTCCATTTCCGTTTTCAAGTCTTGAACCATTTCCTTCACTTTCTTAATTGTTTTTTCTGGCTTTCTGTACTTTCTTCAAGAAATTTGTTCATTTTTTCCATTTTTTTTGTTTGTTTCTTGTTCCGTTTCTTAAAGTATTTTTTTTTCATCTTCTTTGAGGGCCTCTATCATTTCTTATGGCAATAATTTTTTATTTGTTCTCTTCTACTTCATCTTCTTTGTTTGGTGTAGATTCCATAGATTCTGGTGCTGTTATTCTTGTCATTCTTTTTTAGGTGTTTCATTGTATTTCCATCTTCCCATACCTTCTTCCCCGGTGTGTTTTGGTAGGTCAGAAGTTTGATGTCTGTAGCTCTGGGTGGTCCAAGCTCTGTAGGAGTTCTCTCCACAGTCAGGGCCTGGCAATGGGGATATAAGTTCAGATTCCAGCTGAAGACTGGCAATGAAAGTCAAAGATTTTGAAGGCTGGGACCCAGGATGTTCCTTAAGCTGATAGGCAGATCTAGCCTGGGCCTGGCACTCTCCAGCTAAGGCCTCTTTGGCAGAGGCCCTACAATGGGGGTCAAGGATCCACCCTGCAGGAACTCAGAGTGGTATCATGGAGACCGGCAATTCTCAGGGATGGGTCCAAAAATCCAGTAGAGGACTCTAGCCAAGTCCTGGCAATGGATGACAAATACTGGCTGATACTCTGGATGTTTCTGTACTGATAGGCAGATGTAGGTGGGACCTGGCATCTCCAGCTGAGGTCTCTTTAGCAGAGGCCCTACAATGGGGGACCTTTCACTCATTACTTTAACAATATAAAAAGCCCCATTGAGAAGATTGATTTCTGTAAATCCAATCCTACACATTTACTTTGTATTACATAAAGCAATTCATATTGGAGGAAACTGTTAAGACTTTAAACACCTAAGTACCTGGGTTATAGGAATGAGCGCTCACAATATTGTATATTCACAGGTGAAAATATGTTTGGTTGAAGATTTGATTTAATTTTAATTATGTAATGCCAGTGCATAGATTTGCATTTGCTCACACTTCTTCCCAAGAATATTAGCCTCTTGAGTTATTCTTTTAGCAGGAACTACAGAATTTTGTCAAAATCCCGACATAGGTCCTGGCAATGAACGTTCCATAATTATTCTCGTCCATATCTCTAACCCTGTCTCTATCCTTTCTCTATTATCTTGATAAGAAGTGATAGGGAAGAGCTCATGAAAGAGGAAATCAAAATCATGCAAACAATTTGGTGAAGATTTTAGCCATCATACTTTTCTTTAATTTTAATAATCACAATGGTTTTTTTGTGGAGCATGGTTCTTATTAAGTTCACTACATCCAAGATAAATGACAAACTGGTCAGCCCCTCTGATGTATGCTGCAACCCGAGAGAGAGAGAGAGACAGAGACATAGACAGACAGAGAGACACAGAGAGAAAGAAAGACAGCATGAGGGGAGAGAGGGGAAGAGGCAAGAGAGATAATGGTAGCAAGAAAGATGTCAACCCAAGCTTCTCCACCTTCTGGTTTCATACTCTGTACCAAAGTCACAGCATATAAAACTGGGGAAGAAACCTCCCCTATGACTGGTGTCTATGCTTGAAGCTCTGATTGGCTCCCAAAGCCTCAGTTACAGGACTAAATGAGCAGAAAAGACACAGAACTTGAGGGCAGGTATGGATCAGGACTATCAAACATTCTAAACTCTTTGTATAGATACAGAAGCCATGGTTCCCACACAACAACCCAGCCTCCCTGGGTATGCACATATTGGTTTAAGTATGGCTTCTTCCTTCTTGCCAGGGATGATATAGAGAGGTGGGATTGCTTTTAGCAGGAGGTGTGGTTTACAAGGTTTCCCTTAGCTGCCATCCTGTATAACATCGGCACCTATTCCTTGATAGATGGATAAAACAGGTTGTGTAAAGCTTCAGCCTTAACATTGAGCTGCAGTTGGAGAGAGGATGGTTCGAGTCCTGGCAGTGTTTGGTAGCACTGTTCCAAGCCCTGCCCTCAGGGTGTCAAGGGGCACCCTCCTCTGGATTCACCTCACTTCAGCCTTCACCCATGAAAGGCCTGACATTGTGTTCCCAGAGTAGTGGAAAGGGACAAGGTCTCCTGAGAAAATTGGGAGCATTGTGTGAGGGGAGGGAGAGTTAGGAGAAAGAGAAGTGGAGAAGAGAATGGGACAGAACAAGAGGCATCAAGAAGACTGAGTTTTGTAAAGAATAGAGGAGAGCAACAAAAGAGATACCATATTAGATGGTGTTATAATAGGTGGTAAGAGAAATCTGGCACTAGGAAAATGTCCAGAGATATACAAGGATGACCCCAAATAAGAATATAAGCAATAGTGGAGATGCTACCTTAAATGCTCTTCCCTATCATGAGATTGATATCTACTTTATACGATATTCTAGAGCCTTCATCCAGTAGTTGACAGAAACAGAAGCAAACATACTCAGCTAAGCACTAAGTGGAACTCCTGGAATCCAGTTGCAGAGAGGGAGGAGTGATAAGGTGACAAGACCAGGTTGGAGATACCCACAGAATCACCTAGGCAAAACAATGTGGAGCTCATGAAATCCTGTCTGATAGTTGGGAAACCATAATATGACTGATCTAAAACCCCTAAAAGTGCATCTCATTTAAAAGGCCTAGTAAGTGGAAGGGGCCTCTGGCAGTGGAATCAGGATGTATCCCTGATGTATGAAAGACTTCAGGAGCCCATTCCTCATGGACACATACTCACTCAGACTAGACACATGTTGTTGGGCCTTGTCCCTGCCCCAAATGACTTTTGGATTGGCGCAAACATGAGAGGGTGAGGGAATAGATAGGGATATGTAAAATAACTTTGATTCTATCTTAACAGAATTCATTAAAAGTATGAATAGGAAATAAGGTGGGGTGAATAACTTAGCTAACATTTGCTGGTGCCGTGGCCCTAAAGACCAAGAGCTTTGGGAAAGTTTATGGACACTGTCCTCAAGCAGTCACAGACTAACTTTGACTGTGGTATGAAAACCATACCCCAGGGACCACTTTCATCTTGGGTGACTGTGAAATCCTATAATTCCTACCTCCACTCTCTAAGAACCATTACTAAATATTCTGCCACTGTGACTGGCTTCACGGTTTCAAGTTTACTTAATGAGACATTAGAATGATGGGATGAATAACATGAAGAATTACACTTAACTGTATAAAAACCCTCTTATCTCTGTGAACCTGGCTTTCACCATTAGCAGTAATAGATAGAAACCTTCCAAGGTATTTGGTGAGTTTTATCAGACAAAATGATGAGGAAAAATAATATTTCCCATATTTGAAAGACAATGGACTTTGAGGCAGAAAACCTGCACTTAATGGATACCATCTTCTGTTCCTGAAGTTAGTACCAGAGCCTGTTTTGTGGCTACACTGACAACCAGGCTCAGTCATTCATCATAAGTGAGCCAAGCTAATGAACTAACTTCTCTGTTGACAAGCCAAACACTGTTGCCAACACTCTGGATTCAAGCTGGACAGATATCTCTCATGTCCTAGGACAGACTAATCTATAATGTGAGTTCTATTTAAGACACAATGTCACAGTAATACTATACTTAGAAAGAAGAGAAAAAATACAAAAGTAAGATTGATGAAAATTTAAAGCATATTTATTCAGTTTGAGTACTTATGAAAGAAGAAAACAGTAAATAATCTATACCAAGGGTCTTAATAGACTTATAATGAAAAACAAATAACAAAGGTAAATATGGAATTTTTTCCATCTCTAAAACACTCCCATATACTCAGTTCCTGTTTCTGCTATAATGTGGACACATAAGAAGTCAATGTTATTTTTCATAGAGACATTTTCTTTTGAAAGAATCAATACTTTTTCTACAATGTGACTCACTGGAAAATGAGAAATTTATGAGTCTACATTTGCCCTGGTGGTAGGCCAAAAGTGGACCCCACAAAGTTCACTTATGATCTCCACACAAATATCAAGGAGTTTGTAGGACTGTAATCAGAAACAGTAGCAGCTCAGGCCCATGTCCATTTCTCAATCGGTGAATGTGGACAAGTGGAAGACTAGCTATCATTGATGAAAGGAAGATAGAGACATAATATAATGTCAAGCAGGCAGATTCAGTCAATACTGAAAGCTCCATTTTATTCATACACCAAACTTAAGTAGTCAAATAAAGGTGCGGCAATGGAAGGGGACTTTTATTAATATGTATAAAGGGAAAACAGAAATTGCTTCCACTAATGCTAAAGGCACTCCATAATTGCACATACTATGTGCCTTCAGGCACCCCATTGCTGCACTTATTCCTTCAGGGTGGTTAACCTGTCTACTCCCAAATCATTGCTATTTAGGTAGGAGACATTTATCATGAAGTCACAGGTGACATGTAGCAGGAAAGATAATATCTTAAGGATAATAGGAGTTATTGGAGCACTTTGAACACATGACAAGTTGGAACGGATTCCAATTTAGGAGCTGAGAAACTTTAGACTGGCAGACTATATTCCAGGACTGCCAATGCCATACAGAAGCCTTGTATGCAAACAGATGATGAGATCTACCTTGGTGGCAGTGCAAATGTTTAATTCCAGGACACAGGAGGCTGCATGATTTTGCTTAGGTTGAGGCTAGCCAAATCCACGGAATGAGTTTAAGTCCTGCACAGATAAATACTGTTTTGAAAAAAAAAAACAAAACAAAATCACATAAAGGAAAAATCAGATCAAACTTCTGGTGGTAGCCTACATGTATAAATGGTATTGAAGGAGGAAACTTTCCCTCTTTGGCTGCTTACCCTAGCTCTGGGTACAAGTTTAGTCTTTTACTACCATTAGAGCCTACTTTTTTTGGAATTTTGATGTATAATGACCAGCTGAGACATCCATCCTGATAAATTAAAAAAACTGCTGTACTCTTCAGATTCCCATTAGTAGGTAACCTTTGTTGGACTAACTACATCACAGCTTATGAGACATCCTAATAAATCCACTTTCTACATATATGGTGAGATTCATCCTACATTCTTTTTCATGCAGAGAACCTTGATTAATGCAGTTGGTTTTTGTTTTGTTTTGTTTTTTATCTGCTCAATGAAGATGTATTGGCTAACAATAGTGCTCACAAATACATACTTCCTAGTTCAATTCCTCTGTACATATTCAATTTTCTATTAAGACTACTTTTCTCATTATTACGTCTTTGGCAAGCGTTTTCTGTGAGTTTCAGGGATAAAATTCTACATCTATGGAGCCATCATCTGGCATTCTGCCACGAGAAAGATCATTTATCTTTTTTTTTTTTTTTTTTTTGAGATCTGGTCCCTGCTTTTGTGTCCTGATTGTCTCAACTTCCTGTGACAAACAGGTAAAAAGTAAATTTAGTTCAACTAAACTCAGTGTTAAACCAAATAACAAATAATACTTTTTTTTTGTATCCCTAAATCTCTGTGTAGTCGTTAATGAATATTTGGAGCTCCCTTCCAACTTTTTCACCTAGAATCACTCAATCCATTTAAGTAAGTATAGTTAGCTAGCCACATTGTGTCTAGGAGGAAGAAAGAAAAAGCCTGTATATGACAGAAAGGTAACACACGGATCAGCTATAGGACAATTGCTATAAAAATGCACATCACTGCTGATGTATAAAAGACTTTGTCTGGGGTAGAAGGCAAATAGTAACCATTACACTTTGTCCTTAAGCACTCTGTAACCCCTGGGAGGAGCTGTTTATCACTCAGGCCTTACTAGCCAATCAGGCCCCTTCGTGACCTGCCTGTAAAATGAAGTGCAAGGCCCTTCTGGTCTGGATTTGAAGAGAAACTGGAGCCAGTTGTTTTGAGTGCTGTGCTTTGAGGAAGGGCAAACTGGAAAACAACAACAACATGGTGAGTGAGGGGCTGCTGTCCTCATGGGTAGTGGGAGATGGTGAAGTGATGGATCCAGTGTGGTGGGTATTCCCTGGATCTGGCTGGGAAACTATAGCCAGACTACCTGTCCCCTGAGTTCTCATGCAGTCCTCCAAATAACTACTCTGTGGGCTGTATCTGCTTTGAGCACTGGGAGCAGGGAGGTGTGTATGGAAACCTCTTTTAAGTCAACTTCTACATACTTCAGGTGCACCCACTGAAATCATGGCAACAAACTTCCAGAGGCCTTTTGGTTAAGTACCTTTTAGAAGTTCAGCCCTTTGCATTTTAATTTTATGTGTAAGATCTATGTATTGTTAATTTTCTGCATGTTGCAAAAGACATCTCATGTAAGGGTAGCACTTCACTATTGAGCAATGATTAACAGGACTAGAATTTGTAACAGAAAGGATTTACAAATGCTTTGGAGATATTATGTCTCATAAAGTAGAAATTAACTGAAGTAGTACTGCCTCTAAAACACACAAAGATAAGTATATGCTGACCAGTCCTGTTTGAATTTTGAATGCTAGATACATATTTGTTCACCATGCTTTTCCAGACCTTTGACTCCAAACCATTACAGAGAAGCAACTCCTGTTTTACAACAGCATCTAGTCCTTACCGTTATCATAGAACTGCCCTGTAACAAGCTGCTCAGAGTGCTATTACAGGGTCACAAGCAACCTTAAAATTTATTATATCATATAGTTGCAGTTTTCTTCTCCAGAAGAACATAGTTCTAACAGAGTGGCAATAGGACACCAGATTTCAAATAGTAAACCAATGATGTATGAGTTTCCTGATAAAGCAAAGCTTTCACTTAGGTCCTCATGCAGGGATGAGAAACATTCTTAGAAGAGATAGTAACAGCCTGGGGACTAGGCCTTGAAAGCTTTTCCTAAGGGCCTGGTGTATTGACAATAAAACAGAGAACCTCTTCAAAAACCAGGTATTTGCATGGGAGAGCTGGTAATTGTATGGAACAAAGCCTTTGTGCACAGGTTGATTCAGATCTGTAGATATAAACTATATAGAACTATGGTTCTAAGTCCCAAGGCCACTGTGGTCTTAGTCAGCAATGATCATAAGATACCCTGTATTCCGCTAGCACTGCATTATTTTAGTGTTCTCCTGAGTTTGTCCCATTGATTGGGTTTCTACTTCACGTAAGTGTCCCCTTTGCTTCCATTTCCTCTGTGGAAATAGTATACAAGAGTCTGTTCTCCTTAAGAAGCTTGTCATGGGACACATTTAGCCATCCCAGCTTTTTAAAAGAAATCTTTTCTACCTTCTATGTTTCCTATCTATCTCATTCCCCATCACCTTCACCTCAGGATCCTATATGTGGAACAGGTCCTTCAGTTTCAGGTATCTGGTGGACTTTAGGAACAGTACTGGGAACACATTTGCTGTTTAATCCTCCCATCTCCCTAAGTAGCTAGACATGCTGTCTCCAGTCCCTACTGAAATTGTTCAATGTGTAAAATGGAGCTTGAACTTAAAAGCCATTTAAGAAGGATAGCATATATGAAATGCAAACTATGTCTAGGCTGGCTCCTCTCTGAGTATTTTCCAGAGGTAGATACATGTTATGTTAGAAATATTTGTCTTTATGGATCTCCTCTATGGGTGAAGTGATTTCTCCCTGGGAAGGCATATTAATCCTAGAACATATGCAATTTCATCATGTTAGAAGAATGTTTATGAGACAATCTCTTATGTTGATGTAAGTGGAACTGGTTGCATGATGTTGCTCTCCAAAGCAATGGCTTTGCTGTCTTCTGTACTATACCTTCAAAATTCTTAAATTACTGTAACACCTAAGAGATTTAAATTTTCCATTAGAGTCAAGTAACCAACTGTCCAGTGCAGTCACAGGGACAGCATTTGCATGTGGAACATTGCTTCTGCCTTCAGACCAGCATAAGCAAAATTGTTTACACTGCAGGAGGATTCAGGGTAAGCAACCAGGTGCTGAAGTCAACACTATGAAAAAAGTACATGACTGTGGTAGGGGGAGTGATTTTGCTATTTCCCAGTATGTTTTAATCTGTCATGTGTTTGAACACAGACCAGAGTTTGTAGGTGTACAGTTTGTGAACGTTGAGATGAAAGGCAGGATCACTCAGTGGCTAGCGTTGCCTAAGCAGTAATTAACCACATTGACTAAGTCAAAAGTTAGCCCCAAAGCTAGTTTACTATTTAGCCACACACAATATATCACTACTTACCGACCCATACTAAGTCACTAGTCAGACACACATCTAATTCACTACCTAGCCACAAACACCAAGAAAATAGCCACACACACACTGAGACAGTAGTTAGCCATTCACCTATGTGGGTTAATATCAAGATTTTCTATTAAATTTCATTGAGGTACTTGTCTATCTTTGTGCTAATACCATGCTGTTTTCAGGACTATAGCTCTGTAGTAGATCTTAAAGTCAGGGATAATGATGCCTCGTGAAGTTCCTGTATTATACAGGTTGTTTTGGCTATTCTTGTTCTTTTGTTTTTCTTTCTTTCTTTCTTTTTCTTTTCTTTTTTTTTTTTTTCTTGCTCACAGATTTTTTTTCTATTTTATTTATTTATTTTATATAACCAGGTCCATTTAAATGAAAACAAACATTTATAGACAATACTTGTTAATTTGGGCATCCTTCTTTCCAAACTACTTCCTGCTGGTAAGGTGCACTGTCATGGGAGATCTGATGAAGATGCAGAAATCCTGGTTGTAGTCTGTAAGGGTTCTTTGTCCAGCTGTTTTGAATGTAAGATCACCTGGTACTCTATTTCAGGCAGTCTGGCTTGATCAAGCCATATTAGTTTGGAAGCAATCCACATCTTTGCATTTTCTGTGGTAACAAAAATAGAAATCCTTTTCCACAGTAACTTGTCCTTGAACTAAAATTTTGGAGTCAAAGCATTTTTTTTTAATTTAATTCATCATTTTACATGTCGGTCCCAGTTCCCTCACCTTCACTCCCTCCCTCCCATCATTCCTTTCTCTCTCCCCTCCTCCCTCCCTCCTTCCCTTCCTTTTACCCTCTCTGCCTTCACACATGCACTCTAACCATCCTCCCCTCCCATCCCCCCAATCCAATTCCATTTGATGGAAACAGGAGCACACACCCATATATAAACTCTAAGTTGAAGTAGAACCCAGATGCAGATGGAGAGGAGAAGACCAGGCAGCAGAAACACATAGAGACAGCTTACCTGAACAAGGAGTAGCTAACAGGCCACCAGACTGATAGCTGGGAAGCCAGCATGGGACTGACTCACGCCCCCCTGAATATGGGTCACAGCCAGAAGGACTGAGCAGTCTAAGGGACCTCAGACAGTGGAGCCAGGATGTATCTCTGGTGCACGAAAGGACCTTGCGAACACATTCCCCATGGAGGGATAACTGCCTTAATCTAGAGACAGGAGAGAAGCCCTGTTTTTCGATATGAAGTTAATTATTATCTTTTCAAGATATTGCATGGAATCTGTAGCATGCCATTGGCAATATTGCCATTTTTACTATGTTTATTCTACTTATCCATCAAATTGGGAGATCTTTATATTTTCTGGTGTTTTCTTTAATTTCTTTTTGTAGAGACACAAATTGTTATTAAATAGGTCTTTCACTTGTTTGGTAAGTGTTACCCCAAGGTACTTTTTGTTGTTTGTGGCTATTGTACAGGGTGATGTTTCTCTGATTTCTTTATTAGCCCCTTTGTTGTCTGAATATAGAATGGCTACGATCTTTTTTTCAGTTTATTTTGTATGATGATACTTCGCTGAATGTGTTTTTCAGCTGTAGGAGTACCCTGGTAGAGATTTTTGGTTGCTTATTTAAACTATCATATCTTATTAAAATAGGGAAAGATTGAGTTCTTCCTCTCAATTTGTATCCTCTTGATATCCTTTTCTTGTCCCATTTCTTTAGCTAGTACTTCAAATACAATAATGAAGAGATATGGAGACAGAGAGCAGCCTAGTCTTTGTCCTGATTTTAGAGGAATCGCCTTAAGCTTCTCTACATTCAGCTTGATATTTTCTCTGTGTTTACTACATATTGCTCTTATGTTGTTTATATAAATTGCTGTTATCCCTGATATCTCTAGACCTTTAACATGAAAGGATGTTGAATTTTGTCAAAGGTTTTTTTCTACATCTAGGGAGATGATCATGTGATTTTTTTTTTCATTTTCAATTTGTTTACATAGTGGTATATTTGATATATTTTCATATGTGAAGCCATCCCTGCAACCCAAGGATGAAGCCTACTTGATCATGGTAGACGATTTTTCTGATATATTCTTGGATTCAGTTTTCCCGTATTTTCTTGAGTATTTTTGCATCAATGTGCAGGAGGGATATTGGTCTGTAATTTTCTCTTAGTTGTGTCTTTGTGTGAATGGGTATCAAGGTGATTGTAGCCTCAAAAATGTGTTTGGTAAAGAAACTTCAGTTTCTATTTTATGGAGCAGTTTCAGGAGAATTACTATTAGCTCTTCCATGAATTTTTCGGTAGAATTCTTCACTGAAGAAGACATTTGGCTTTGGGATGTTTTTTATGTTGGAAGGCTTTTTATGATGGCTCCTACATGGTTAGTTGTTATAGGTCAATAGAAGTTGCTTGTCTATTCTTGATTTAATTTTGTTAAGTAAGAGTTATCCAGAAATTTGTCCATATCCTTTGACTTTTCAAATTTTGTGGAGTATAAGTTTTCAATATATGACCTGAAAATTGCCTGGGTTTCCTCCATGTCTATTGTTCTATACTCCCTTTTGTTTCTGATTTTGTTAATTTTCATGTTATCTCTATGCTTTTTGTTTAGTTTGGATAAAGGTTTGTCTACCTTGTTAATTTTCTGAAAAAAACCAACTATTTATTGCATTGATTTTTTTTTTTGTATTATTTTCCTGTTTTTTACTTTATTGTTTTCAGCCCAAAAATTGATAACGGGGCCTACTTTTGAGGGTTGAGTTTGCTTCATTTGTGTCCTAAGGTTTTCAGTTGTGTTCTTTAATGTGTCTCTCATCCATTTTCTTCATATGGGCACTTGATGCAATAAACTTCACTCGTAGCAGTGCTTTCAAGGTGTCCCATGAATTCATGTATGTTGTATCCAAAACCTCATTGAATTTTAGTAATTCCTTAATTTCTTATTTCTTCTTAGACCCAAGTATGTTGAAATTGAGCATTATTCAGTTTCCATGAGTTGGTAGGGTTTCTGTGATTTGTTGTTGTATCTATATGTTGCTGCTCTCCTATGTTTCCTAGATTGTATTTATTCCATTCCTTTTCTCAATTGATGTTTATTATTGATCTCTGAGTAGAGCAAAGTCTTTTGTAACTTTGGGTTATCTTATGCTATATAATTGAGAATTTTTTTGAACTCCTAATCCTACTTCTCATGTACAGTGCTAGGAAGAAAAACCTACACTTCCTTCCTGCCTGACTCTTGACTGGTCAGTGAGAAGGAAAATAGACCAGAAAATGAGTGAATGTCTGATTATTGTGGGGGCTTATATATGAAGAGGGATTTGTGCAAGGACTGAGTTCCTGGCTCACTTGGATACTGGTAGAGTCACAGTGCAGAAAGAGAGAGGCAGGATGGAAGCTGAGGTTTCCTCCTTCAACAGTAGTTAAGGTGAGCAATGTGGAATCAGTTAATCATTCCTAGATAATCCATAATTTTCCCAGTGGGCAGGTACTTGGAATCCACAGATGAGGGCTATCAAGACTTTGGATAGAGGAGAGACCTTATCACGAATACAAAATGCTATAGTTAAAAGTATTCAGCCAAAAGAGGTCTGGGTGAACTATTGTGGACTATGTAACAGGGCTGATATTTTTTGTGGTTTTGGAGAGAAAAGGTTTGAAAAATCCTTGTTGTGCTCTAATTGAAACCACATGGAGCTATGATTACTAGGCCCATGGACACTGTGGCCTTATTGAGTAATGTTAATGGGATTGCCTGTTTTCCCCCTGTACTCCACTGCTTGAGTAGCCTTCTCCTGAAGTTGTCTCATCAAATGGTGGTAATTCCTGCTGCCGTCTTAGAAGTCTACCGTTTCCTTCCATTTCCAAGAAGCTATTCCTCATGAGAAGCTTACTTAGAATAAGACATGGCTAATGCAATTACTCTCTGTCCCAGCTTTAATCTTTTCTTTGTTCTGCCTTCCCTATTTTTCTCATCTTATGATACTTCTCCCTCCAGATCTTCTGTTCAATCTTACTCCTGTACTATGAAATAATTATGGTGCTATCTTTTCTGTTGAAAGCTTATATTGCCTTACTGGTCCAACTTGCAGTATCCTGTCACTATTTAAATTCCTCAAAGTATAGGCTGTGGTCAGACATTGAAAGAACTTAAAGAAGGCAACATATGTGGAATGCAAAATCTGTTTTAGGAGCAAGATTGTGGTGGTCGACACCTGTAATCCCAGCACTCAGGAGACACAGGAAAGTAGATCTATGTGAGACCAAGGCCAGCATGGTCTACAGAGATATTCCTGAAACAACTAAAGCTATTTATTGAACAGATAAACTCTGTCTCAAAAAAAAAAAAAAAAAAAAAAAAAAAAAAAAAAAGAAAGAAACACACACACAGACACACACACACACAACAAAAATAACCATCTGTTATAGGTTCTTTCCTCATTAGCCAGAAATGAATGCAATTTGTCTATACAGACATATTTCTTTATTTCTTAAGTCTTTGTCAATGTCCTTATGTCCTCTTGATTACCCCTTCTTAAACTATGTGATTGTATGCACTCAGTGGGTTTTTTGGGACCAAGCTTCTTAAAAACTTTATTTCTGGATAACAATTATTTATAGGGTTATGTTTAATAAACAGAACTCATTAATTTGTAAATTGTTCATTAAATGAAAATATAATTCTCTGAATGATGGCAGAATATTACCCCCATTTGAATAGAGAAATCTAGACTATGGGGTGTCTCTCTTTGAAACAAATTTCAGTCACTGCAGGGTCAGAACCAGAACAGTTTAGGCATCCTTTTGAATTAATTTTGTTAGAGTCTGTGTATATATGTTCTGAACACATAGAGTCATCGGTAGCTGGGTAACATTAAACAAGATCTCAGGTTACATGGATGAATTTCTCTTGTTTTTATTTATTTATTTATTTCTGACAAAAAGTTGAAGGTATTTACTCCTTATTTTTTTTTCTTTTCCTCCCATTTGTTCTGTCCCTAATATTGTACACCTCTCAATCACTGCATGGTTGTTATAGGTATAGAAGTCATGCTGTATCAATATATGTACTATGGTTTTCATAATCCTATTGGGATTCTAACTGGTTCCAATTTGCATGAACCTTTGTAATCAGATATTACTTTATAGGGTGTTAGAAATATAGTTTGCACTGTATTTGAGTCATGTTGCAAATTTATCTTATACAGAATATGCATACTAATGCATCATGTTCTCAATGATTAATGTTTAATTTTTATTTCTGTACTCTGTTTTATTCTTGTTGTTTTCAATCTGGAAATCACATTTACTGTTTTGCTCAGCACATATTCTACTTGGGGATGACCTGAGTCAGATCCCAAAACCAAAAATTCTAGGCTCTATACAACCTCACCTCCAGATGCAGGGTATCTGACAATCTCTACTATGGTATGTAATAATTACACATGGGAAACATCTTTCACACACAATCTAAATATATAAAAACTGGGAATGAATTTGTTTTCAAAATGTTTGTTATTGAAGCTGAAAGACCCGCTGAGGGAGTGGACACTCACGCCCCGACTCAGGAAAGGTTATCCCCCCAAATCACTCATGAGAAGCGGTCTTGATGAAAAAGCATGAGGTCTTTTATATTCCAGTGCCCTGGGGTCCACAGCCATAC
This sequence comes from Phodopus roborovskii, assembly GCF_943737965.1. Lineage (NCBI taxonomy): Eukaryota > Metazoa > Chordata > Mammalia > Rodentia > Cricetidae > Phodopus > Phodopus roborovskii. Next base: position 35,939 of record NW_026125815.1, read on the forward strand.
TCCATGTGGGGTAGAGGATTGGGAACCCTGGGTACAGGGTTCATACAGCATTTATAGGGTTTCCCAATTCAAGATTACCTAATATCACAGCTTTTATAGGGTTACAAAAAAGCCCACACATTACAAAGCAATCATCTCATAGCATCCAGTGCAGACCAATCAATTTGAGCTATCCAAGCCTGCGGTTAGCCCAGGAAGTCTGCTTTCACTAGGGCTTCTGTAGTGTGACAAGTTTCATTTCCTGTTCTCATTCACTCACAGGTGCTGTAGGTAAACCACCTTGTTGTAAACAGTTAAGAATGGCCTTTTTCCTTCTCTGTGCTAGGGGGCAGAGTCTAGGAAATATTAGGCTAAGTTTTTCCATCCTTACAAAGCAACAATGAGAGCCAAACCAGTCTCTTTTTGTGGATGATTCTAATAAAATTGTTTCTATTTTATTTTTTTTTTTAAATTTGTTTTCATTTTACATACCAATCCCTCATTCCCACTCTTCTTCCCCAACATCTCTCCCTTCCTTTCAACTTTTAATAGTCAGAGAGGGTAAGGCCCTCATTCAGGAGTCAACAAAATCCGGCATACAAATCTGACGAAGAACCAAACCTCTCTATCTTTTATCTCAACGGAGAAAGGTATCCCACTATAAGGTGTGGGCTCCAAAAACACTATTCAATCAACTGGGATGGGTCCTGGTTTCACTGCCAGGGGCCCCCTGACTGATCAAGTCACCAAAGTGTCAACCACATTCAAAGGGTCCAGTTTATCACCTTGAAGGTGCCCTAGCTGTCAGTCCATACTCTGTGAGTTCCCACTAGATATATTAGATGTGGTGTGGCTTTGTTGGAGAGGGCTTTACCCTGTTAGAGGTACCCTGTTAGACCCTATCACTATAGGGTCAGGCATTGATGTTTCTTATTCTCAGAATGATGCACAGTGTGTTGACATTTACAATGGGAGTATTATACTTCTTTGTGTTATTTTAGGATGCAGTGACCTATGAGGATGTACACATCCACTTCACTGAGGAAGAGTGGGCTTTGCTAAATCCTTCTCAGAAGTGTCTCTACACAAATGTGATGCTGGACACCTACAGTAACCTCACAGCTACAGGTAAGACTGAATTTTCCTTCATGTTTTAAAATAAATGACCAAATGTTTCTTGATTATTAATACTATTCTGTAATTTGATTAAGAAAAGGAAAAATTGGGTGAGTAAGGAATGGTTCTAAGGTTCATTGAAGTTATTACTTAAATTTTGTAAAATTTGCAAGAATACATCATATATTTTTTGTTATTTCAGGCTACATGTTGGATAACCATAATACGGAGGATCATTGTCAAACTTCTAGAAGACAGAGAAGGTAAATTTCCATGTGCAAATTTATGCAAATTTGGCTCAGAAGATATTTTAATGTATCCTGGAAATTTTATTGAATAGTCACACTTAAAAAATTAAAAAGATTAAGAAGAGCAACAGTGAAAATAAATGTAGCTTAAAGTGATGATTGTCATTTTCTCACAAAACCCTCACAAAAGATGGTATCTCAATGTTGTTTTGATTTGCATTTCCCTGATAGCTAAGGATGTGGAGCATTTTCTTAAGTGTTTTTCAGCCTTTTTGATTTCCTCTATTGAGAATTCTTTCTTCAGTTCTGTACCCCATTTTTTAATAGGGTTATTTGGTGCTGTGTTGACTAGTTTTTTGAGTTCTTTCTATATTTTGGAGATCAGCCCTTTGTCGGATATAGGATTGGTGAAAATCTTTTCCCAATGTGTGGGCTGCCATTTGGTCTTGTCTTCTGTGTCCTTTGCCTTACAAAAGCTTCTAAGTTTGAAGATATCCCATTTATTAATTGTTGCTCTCAGTGTCTGTACCCCTGGAGATATGTTCAGGAAGCAGTCTCCTATACCAATTTGTTCAAGGGTACCTCCTACTTTCTCTTCTAAGAGGTTCAGTGTGGCTGGATTGATGTTGAGGTCTTTGATCCATTTGGACTTGAGTTTTGTGCATGGCGACAGACCTGGGCCTATCTGCAGTCTTCTACACACACTTATCCAATTGTGCCAGCACCATTTGTTGAAGGTGTTGTCCTCGCCCAATTGTATAATTTTAGCTGTTTTGTCGAAAATCATATATTCATAGGTGTGTTGGTTAATATCAGAATTTTCAATTCGATCCCATCGGTCTACTTGTGTATTTTTATACCAATACCAGGCTGTTTTCAGAACTATATCTTTATAGTAGAGCTAAAGTCATTAATGGTGATGCCTCCTGAAGTTCTTTTATTGTAAAAGGTTGTTTTAGTTATTCTGGGCCTTTTGTTTTTCATATAATGTTGATTATTATCCTTTCAAGGTCGGTGAAGAATTGTGGTGGGATTTTAATGGGGATTGCATTGAATCTGTAGATTGTTTTTGGCAAGATTGTCATTTTTACTATGTTTATCCTACCTATTGAAGAGCGTGGCATATCTTTCCATTTTCTGGTATCTTCTTTAATTTCTTTCTTTAGAGCCACAAATTTCTCATTATATAGGTCTTCTATTTGTTTGGTAAGCATTACACCAAGATATTTTATGTTGCTTGTGGCTTGTGGCTATTATAAAGAGTGATGTTTCTCTGATTTCTTTCTCTGTCTCTTTGTCGTCTGAATAAAGTAGGGCTATTGATTTTTTGAGTTTATCTTGTATTCTGCTAGTTTCCTGAAGGTTTTTTCAGCTGTAGGAGTTCCCTGGTAGATTTTATTGGGTCAGTTATGTAAACTATCATATCATCTGCAAATAGAGACACTTTGAATTCTTCCTTTCCAATTTGTATCCACTTGATCTCCTTTTGTTGTCTTATACCATTAGCTAGAACTTCTAGTACGATATTGAAGAGATATGGAGAGAGAGGGCAGCCTTGTCTTGTTCCTGATTTTAGAGGAATTGGCTTATGTTTCTCTCCATTCATTTTGATGTTGGCAGTTGGTTTGCTGTATATTGCTCTTATTATGTTTAGGTATATTCCTGTTATCCCTGATCTCTCCAAGACCTTTACCATAAAAAGTCCAGGGCCAGATTGATTCAATGCAGAATTGTACCAGATATTCAAGGAAGAACTAATAACAATACTCCTCAAAATGTTCCACACGATAGTAACAGAAGGTTCATTGCCAAACGCTTTTTATGAGGCCACAATAACCTTGGTACCCAAGCCTCACAAAGACACAACTAAGAAAGAAAACTACAGACCAATATCCCTGATGAACATCTATGCAAACATACTCAATAAAATATTGGCAAACCAAATTCAAGAATACATCAGAGAAATCATCCACCATGACCAAATAGGCTTCATCCCTAGAATACAGGGATGGTTTAACATATGAAAATCTATCAATATGATCCACCATATAAACAAACAGAAAAAGAAAATCCATATGATTATCTCCCTATATGCAGGAAAGCCTTCAACAAAATTCAACACCCTTTCATGATAAAGGTCTTGGAGAGGTCAGGGATAACAGGAACATACCTAAACATAATAAGAGCAATTGACTTTAGTCTTAATAAATAAAATTGATTCATGTGGAGATAATCTGTTAGTAAGTTCACTAGACCCAAGACAAATGATATATGAGATATTATTGGGGAGCAATTTACACAGATGATAATAAAGAACTGTTGATTTGTTCCAGCTTAGAAGGAAGCAGTCCCTGCCCTTCTGATTTTATCTGCAACATAGTAGAGAGAAGTGAGAGACACAAATGTGGAAAGGGAGTGAGAAATAGATGGTGGGGGAGTGAGAGAGTTATAGACAGATTGTGAACGAGACAGGTCTACCCCAGGGTTCTCCTCCTTCTGTTCATATACGCAGAACCAAAGGCACTACATAAGAAATAACTTCATGAGATGATCTGAGCAGAAAACCTGGATTTACAAGAACACTCTCCCCTCTAAATGGTGGGTTCACTAGAGGTTCTGAGTGGTTCTTATAGCCTAAGTGACAAGACCAGGCAAGCAGAAGATACACAGCTGCTTGAGAGTGGGATTTGTAACATGGCAACCAAATATTCCGACCATTTGTATACACATAGAAGCCCACAGGGCTTTCACCTAAATTACCCTGAGACCCTGAGTGTGGGGGCATTGGTATGAGTCTGGCTACATTTTGCTGGCAAGGGACCATGTGGGGTGTTTTTTTCAGGTGTTGGTGGACTCAGCAGGAGGTGTGCATAGACAAGTTTTCTCTTAGCTGCCAGGTTGGAGACCTTAGGCATCTGTTCCTTGAGTAGGTGGATAAAGAGGGTTGAGTGAAGCTTCAGCCATAAGCTGAAGTGTGTTGCAGGTAGCACCATTCCGTTCCCCAACCTCAGTGTACCTAATGGAAATGTTCATCTGAATACACCTCAATTCAGACTCTGACCTTAAAAAGCTGCCATTAAAGTCTTGACCGGGATGTGGAGCAGATGCAAAGGCATCCACTTTTAGATCCACCACCTAATTCCTTGTTTCCCATTCTCCAGGGCAACCCAGGGTAGTTATGCTCTGATTAAGTATGGATTCATTATTTCAGTATTATTGAAGCATGGCATCAGAAACTCTGGGTTTCAGTTTTCCTTTCCACTCACCAGGACTTTTAAGTGCACAGGGAGGCTTTGCTCTTGTGCTCCTGCCCACACAGCAGAACTAATACAGTATTCTTGTTCCTCCCTGGATTCTTTGATCTCACATTTCACTCCAATCAAATAGTCCAGCCCTCCAGATATGAGAGAATGTTTCCATTGTGTTGTACTTTCCAATTGATTTTCTCACTTCTTTCAATTAGTCACTCAATCTATCCTGCTCTAAAAAGGTTACACCTTTGGAGGTGCCTACGTGTCTCCAATTCCTTTGCACCACTGATCTCTGGAATATATTCCCAGACACTTTTCTGAAGCCTTGTCTCTGTCCTCAATAGTGTAGGAATGAACTGCTGAGTCAGATGATTGGTTTCAGCTTGCATCTCTCTCACTGTTAGCACAAGGAGACCCAGAAGATGGAATGAACTCCTGACACAGCAGTTGCTGCTGGCAGTTTAGGAATTAAGTTCATACCTACTTTTCAGCCACTCTGGTGTTTGACTTGGTGTCATCACTTCTTGGAAAAAATCAATGGCTAGGTTTGTTTACTAGATGCAACATCTTGTTAGCCTCTAATCAACCTGTAAGACACAGGCATTATGGTAACCTGACTCTGTTACATGGGAGAGTGCACTGAAGAATTTTTTCTGCTCACCCCAGAGTTCCATGAATACTAGTGTGCCCACAGGACCCAAGACCCCTATAAAGACAGATTTTGCCCACTTACACTCCCTCCCTCTTCTCTCTTTCAGGCTGTTTGTTCTCTTGCTGCTATTTCTCCTCTCTCCCCTCTCATCTCTTTGTGCTTCTGTCTCCCATTCTCTCCTGTCACCTGTCTATGTGTCTGTTTCTCTTTATCTCTTTTTTTTATTTGATTCCATCTCTTTCCCCTTACTAATAAAACTTCTCCCTCAAGTTCTGGCTGCCTGGCATGTTTGTACCCCACCTTAGTCACCCTCTCCTTCCATGGAATCTGCAGTGGTCCTCCATGCAGGACCACCATTAAGTTTATCTTAATATTGAAGCAAGAGGACATTGTCATGAGATATTCACCCTACTGGTACCAAAGATAACTGAGTAGACATCACTGAATTTACATAGTGGTGGTTCAGCTATAATGTGGGGCAACATATTTCTCCATTATATCTGTCTATTTTAAAAGTCAATTGTTAGTAGAGGGAGGATGTGGGGATTCAACACTTTGCCTGACTGATATCCAAAGTGCTGACCTGAATTTTAAATTTTCTTTTCCTACTTGTGTTGATGCTATGGCTGGTCTGGAACTCCTGGGCATATAGTAGCCAACTTAACTGTCTCATTCCCTGTTGTAGCTGGGATTGCTGGATCATGATTAGAGGTACTCCACTACTCAGTTGTAAGGTGAAATTGTAGAACAGGATGACACTATTCATACGCATGTCATGGTTAGTGTTTCATTTTTTCTTCAACCTTTTAAAGGATTTTCCTCTATGTGAATGTATATGTTTCTTACATATGCCTTTCTTGTTTAAAAATGCCCTTGTAGCTTTACTTTTTCAGTCAGAAAATACTCACCAATTTGAAATATTTTTATTTTTTCAAAGTATGTAAGTTACTGTTTGCTAAATTCTAGTGACTAACTATCGGTATCAAAAATGATACGGTTATGATTTGTTTTTTTTTTTTTTTTTGCAATATTTGTGCCTCTCTGTGGATGTTTTCCTTCCATATGCAAGATTTCTTATAATGATCACTCATCTTGCGCTCTCTATTTGCAAAAGAGGACCTTGCAGGACTGATAATCCTGCCTCTACCTCCTAAGTGTTGGGGGGGGGTAAATGTGTTTCACTTAGCCTCTTACCCTCATTATCTTTTTTAATTTGTATTTGAAAGAGTCTTTCTATTTTGCAAAGCCCAGATTCAAAATCTGGCTGTCTCACCATATTACCCATCTGAGTCCTGGATTCACAGGCAGTTTGAACTTGTGAAAAATATGCTGGCTGACCAAGGTTATGTACAAGGAAGAAATCTGGGTGAATAACTCCAAGGTGAACCTCAGACTGTTTTATGTAAAAATTTTATTATCAAAAGAGCTGGAAATAGCTCTAGGCTGGAAAATTTTCCCCAGGGTCTATAGCTATGCAGCCTGTTCCCATTCTTAGTATCTGGAAATCTGATAACCCATTATGGATTGTCCCTTATTTGCAGAGTTCTTACCTGTTCCACATCTTGGAGTTAACCCCAGTGGTGTCAGGCCTAATGATATCTGGCAGATGGATGTTACTCATGTTCCTTCCTTTGGCCAACTACAATTTGTACATGTATCTGTGGATATCCATTCTCATCTCATATTTGCCTCTACTCATACTGGAGAAAGGCTTAAGGATGATAAGAGCCATTGTTTACACCCATTGCTTATATGGAAATGCCCAGACAATTAAAAACTGATAATGGACCAGCTTATACTAGTCATGGTTTTAACCCTTCTTTTGAAAAAGATAATTTAATCACACATAAGACAGGCATCCCTTATACGGCTCAGGGTCAGGCCATGGTAGAGCGTGTGCATCGCACAATTAAAGCCTGTCTTCATAAAACAAAAAAGGGGGGGGAGTTTACAGGGTCTCCTCATAATCACATTTCTTTGGTCCTTTATATTTTAAAATTTTTAACTATTCATGGTGCTGCTCGATCTGCAGCCAACTGGCATTGGCACCCTCGGTCATCTGACTATGGCTCAGTTATCTGGAAGAATGTAACTAAAGGAAAATGGAGTGGCCCCCAACTCAGTTCTAGTATGGGCCCGAGGGTCAGTTTGTGTCTTTTCACAAGACAAAGATAATTCTGTTTGGGTGCCTGAGTGGCTGATTCGCCATATGAGGAGGGAATGTGATTGTAACAGCCAGAAAGAATGTCCGATGGGTCTTCAAGAAACTACCCATCCTGATGCCTGCATGTCTGAGTAGCTATATGTGGCCTTACATCCTAACTACTAATTATAGTTTGAATCAAGAGTCTATAAATTTACACGTTTATCCAAAGGACAAGAATTTCACCTTCATCTCAGGCACTGTATTCTGGTTCCATTCTTATTGTTGTAAACAATGCTAATAATTTTGGTGAAAGTTTCAATTGTTCTCAGCAGGTCTGACGACTGTAACAGCTGTCTTGGGGACGTACCCAGGTGTGCAGCAGAGAGGAAAGGAGATTCTGGGAACATGGCTTCCAGTGCTGCCTTCACCCCTGAAGTTACAGTTTCTACCATAGCCCTCTCCCAATAGCTAAATAATGCAAGCACAGTGGATCAACTATCAGGTGATTTGGCTTAAGCCTTAGCTACACAAAGCACACTATATTATCTAGTACAAATTGGCATTTTTAAACTAAATTTACAAACTAATCTCCTGTAGGAACACTTGAATTTTTGTGAGAAACTCATACGGCTTCTTCTTCTGTCTTTCACACATATCTGTGTTAATTCATCATTTTTCTCCAGAAACCCTGGAGTGATGAGTTTTTCAGTTATACACATGCTTTAGCCATGAAGATCATTAACATCTATGAAACATGAATTACACTTGCCAATGCAGAAGGCCTTTTACAAGGACTTCAACTTGTGAGCAGATCATTGGGGGTTTGTAGCCCTTGCATTTGGTCTACTTTGCCACAGCACTAAACAGGCCCAGGCCAACTTTCTAACAAGACAGATACTGTCTTTGGCTCGAGGTAAAATGTCTCTGCCCACATGAGGCTAACAAACTATTCACCAGGGACAGTAAGGGAGTGGGGGCAAATATCCAACCTAAGAAAGGAAGGTTATGGGCCTGGGTGACCTCTCCAATGACAGGTAAGTAATTATGCTGACGTCTTCTTCCAAATAAGGCAGGTGTTAGTTTATATTAAAAGAAAGGGAAAACTGTAAGACCCAAAGCAACTTGAGCAAGCCTGAAGCTGTTGGAAGTAGTGCATTGCACCATGGCTGTTGTTGGTACTATTCCCGTTTTGATAACAAACCTCGAGACAACACACTCCTTGACAACACACAACTTGTGACAACACATACCTCATGACAATACATACCTCATGAAAACACACACCTCATAGTGAGGAGCTAAGCCTAAATTTCTTGTAATTTTCCACTGTGCTGTAAGTCAGTAATTAAGCCCATTCTTGCCCCTCAATAAATGGCATTCAGTATTTTGTATTCTGACATTGCATTGAATGAATGTCTTTTCTTTATTTCAAACTCTAGGCCTTCGCCCGATTCGTGTAAGAGATGGTAGCAAGGGAGCTACAAAAAAAAAAAAAAAAAAAAAAAAAAAAAAAATTCTTTTCATTCTCTTACCTTTAGGACAGCTTGATCACATGGTTTCTCATGGTTGTTTTGATTTGAATTTGGCTGATGCCTAAGGGTTTTGAGCAATGTCTTATGTTCTTTCAGTCATTTCTGATTCCTCAATTGAAAATTCTCTATTAAGTCCTGTACCCCACTTTCTCATATGGTTATTTAGAATTATTTAGAGTTGGTGGTGTGTCATGTTATCAGCCCAACAGTGTTCATTAGATACGATTCTCTGCTCATGAGTTTATAAAATTATTCCATTTATAAAATCAGTGTTGCCTATGTCCCTCATGAGTCACTTCTTTTGCAAGATCTCAGAAACTGATGGTTCGAAACAATGCAGTTTTTTAAATCGGTTAAACATTCGATCCTTCAAAATCTATTATTACAAAATCAGAAATCATTGGATATCCCAGTGTCCCTCATTTGCTGGGCACTGGTTCTGGTATAAATCTCCTGCTATGTCAATCGCACAGCAGCCAAACCCACAATGGATGACACCATCATTACATACGTAATCAAAAAAGTAACTAATTGGATAGTCCTTCATACTTAACTTCCATAAGATGGAACCAGAGTCCAGTGATTGTCAAGGAAGTAATACATAGATAATTAAATTAATATAAATCAAACTAGTTAATGTTGTTTTATAAATGACTCCTACAAGATAGCAGAAAACTGAGGAGAAAATTGAGTTTTTGATCATAGATTTGAACAAAAATTGAATGAATAATGAGATAATTACTCATAATTCAACCCTAGAGAGCTAACAAAATGCTATCACCATTCACTAAAATAAATAAGTAACTAAATAATGAAATCACCACAAGGGGCAATTACCACCAAAAAGACTGGATCCAGTCTCCACTCATCCTGGATTAGAAAAAGGCAGATTTGAATAATGAAATAATCAGATAGTTAGATCGTCTGTCACACCTGAGTCATACACGGTGGCACCAAACAAGGGTTCACAGAGTATATGAGGAAATGATTTAATAAGTACTTATTTAAAGATGTAAGTCGTTGAACTTTTTTGTCTCATCAATTCCTGGCAGGCGTGCTGGACAGGATAAATTATGCTGTCTTCATTGATTTTTAAAATTCCATAAGATAATAAAGAGATAATTGTACTGTCTTGCCTAATGAACTCTGTTGACCTGACATCACCACCAGCTCCTGAATCTCTGTTGTGCTGTGGCAGGACCTGAGATGATGGGCCCACACCTTGCACAGCAGCATTCCTAGTACTCTGGGTCATGCATAGGTCATCCAGAAACTGCTGAGTCCATGTCTACAACCTTCATATCCTTGTCCCTGATAGAAATTTGCACCCTAAACAGAATCAATGATGTCATTGTCCATCGATTAAATGATTTAAATAATTAAATAAGTCAGTAATAGATAACTGTCACCATAAAGAGGTGATGTAGCCTTTAACTGGAAGGAAAGACTGGCCAGACTCCAGTCATGAAAGATGTCATCTTCATCAATTCAAACAATCAGTCATAAAATATGATGATATTGCATTATAACTCCTGAAGAGGGAGCTTTACAGGACTCTTCAAGGAATAGAGGATTATTGGTTTACATAAATATACAAATCTTTACATTATCTTGGGTATTAACAGGATTTGTCAATTTAAATACATTAATTATGTAATTAGATGATCTGCCACACTTGACCCCACTAGGTGGCAACAATCTCCAGGTGTCATGGATGATATAATCATTGTTTTATATAACTAAACCATCAAACAATGAGTTGATGTAACATCATTAACGTCCCTAAGGTGGCTCCAAACCAGACTCGGGAACAACGCTGCCTCAAAAGAGATGGACTGCAATCCAATCATCCCTAAGTCTACTCTAAAAAATGTATTATCACCTTCCTAAAGGAAGTTGATAATAGAAAACTCACCTTTTGATGAATAATTGTGAGTCTTATTATCATTTAAACCATTATAATACTTCTTAGGAGAGAGAGACCATTCATAAACAGAAGACTTTGAACTGTTTCTCCACGGACTATGTTCTCTTATATTAGGTAATCTTGAAATGGGTAACCAGTAAAAGTTGTTGACCAACTTTCAGTGATATGGCTATGACTTACTGAGGCGAATCACATGCCGTCATTAAAAAATTTAGGGGATAGTGTTGTTGGGAGATTGTAGTGTGCCATGATAACACTTTATCGAAGCTGCTCTCTGGTCCATGGCCCATGATACCAGGATATAGAATGCAAGCAGGGATTCCAGACAATATTTATGATCAAACATTCTGTCACATTCTAGAGCACTTTCTACATGCTAAAATTAGCATACCCACCCATAGACTAAACTTAATGTCACTCACTGATTTTCTCACAAAAACAAAAACAAAGCCGGGCCCTGTTTTTTTTTTTTTTTTTTTTTTGTTTTGTTTTGTTTTGTTTTGTTTGTCTTTTTTTTTTCTTTTGATTTACACCTATTTACGGGTCTCTCAAGCTAAAACATGCCTATAGTAATATAAGCATGAAAACGAAAGCATCATTATGCCATTCAAGTAAATTGATAAGTATTTCCATCTATTTTTATATTTCAATTTTCTCATTTCCAGAATGGAAACAATACAATGGATTGCCTCTACCATAATCTTCTTCTCTTTATTGAAAATAAAATAAACTCCTCTTCATTCTCTGACCTTTAGAGGAGCTTGATCCCATGGTTTCTCAAAGTTGTTTAGATTTTTATTTGGCTGATGACTAAGGATTGTGAGCACTGTTTTATTATTCTTTCAGTCATTTTGGATTCCTCAATTGATAGTTCTCTATTTAGTCCTGTACCCGCTTTCTAATATGGTTATTTTGAGTTATTTATTGTTGGTGGTGTGCCATGTTATCAGCACGACCTAGTTCATTAGATAAGATTCTCTGATCATGAGATTATCAAATTCAGTTTTTAAAATCAGTGTTGACAGTGTCCTTCATGGGTCACTTCTGTTGCAATCTCTCAGAAAGTTAGGATGCGAAATATTACAGTTTTTTTAAAATCGTTTAATCATTCAATCATTAAAAATAATATTATTACATAATCAGTAATCACTAAATAAACCAGTGTCCCTCTTTCTCTGGGCAGTGCTTCTGGTACCAATCTCCTGTATGTGTCAATCATACACCAGCCAAACCCACAATGGATGACACCATCATTATTTACATAACGAAATAAGTAAATAATTCCATAGTCCTGCATACTTAAATTTCATACGATGAAGCCAAACTCCAGCAATGGTCAAGGAAGTATTACTAAGATAATTAAATAATGCCACACGATTAACTCCCAGGGAGGATGGCCAGACTCCAGTCATGATTTAAATGATTTATATATCGATTTAAATGAATAATATGTAAGGATAAATAATTGAACAATGACATGGTGGTGCATACTTAAATCCCACATGGAGAAGTCAGACTCTTCTCTTCGTGGAATAATGATTTATTTAAAAACTTAAATTGGCAATCAATTAATTGGCCTTTTATGTTAACTCTGACAAGATGGCCCCAAACTCTTGAACCTATGTCTGATGTAATTATCTATTTCAATAGCTAAATAATCACGTAATTAGATGATGTTACATCATCAACTGCTAAAACCGGACTCCAAAAGGTTCTTATGGTCCATAACATCACATTTATATTTAATATGTTAATTAAATGATGGATTATAATTTAACTTCCTAATTTTATAGTTAAATAAGTCAGTGTAGTATTAGATGATGTGATGGTCTGGCATGATTGACTCCCATAAGGATGCTCAAAACTCCAGTGATCACTGAATACATAATGACAGATTTTCATAATAAAATGAATAAAAAATAAACAAGTGGATGGTGTTTTATTCGTGAGATTGCTCAAAACTGAAGACATCATTGAGTTTTTAATCATAGATTTTAACAAAAAATGAATGAATAATGAGACAATTTTTCATACTTCACCCCTAGATAACAAAATGATATCACCATAAGTTTAAATAAATAAATAATGAAATCACAGGAGACAATGAACAACAACAAAATGGATCCTGACTCTACTCTTCCTGGAGTAGAAAAGGACAGATTTGAGTAATGAAATAATCAGATAGATAGATCGTCTGTGACACTTGAATGATACAAGATGGCAGCAAAAACTTCAGGGTTCACAGTGTATAAAATGAAAGAATATAATAATTACACCTTTACATATGTAAGTCGTTGAAATTTTTTGTATCACCAATTCTTGGGCAGACATACCAGACATGATAAAGTAAGCTGTCATCACAAATTTTTAAAATTCCATACGTTAACAATCAGACATGATAAAGTAAGTTTTCATCACAGATTTTTAAAATTCCATAAGTCAATAATCAGATAATCATACTGTCTTGCCAGATGAAATATGCTGGCCTCACATCATCACGAGGGTCTGAATCTCGGTTGTGGTACATCAGACCTGAGATGATGTGCTTATACCTGGCGTAGCAGTAGTAGCTAAAATGTTGATATCAGCAGAGCTGAGAAAGAGCAGTTCTTCCATGTTTTGGGCCGTCATCCTTTTGCGAGGTCTCGATGATGGAGCCAACTTCCTTGTGCCACTATTTCGTCTAATCGTAGATCACACCCAATCTTCAGATGTGGAGGAAGAACAGGGAGCCAAACACCCAGACCTCCAGGCCTGCCTTGGTGTAGTATTTGTACTTCTCGGAGGGCACCATGGAATCTTCATGACTCAATCATCCACCATCCCTACTATTCTGGGGTATGCGTAGATCATTCAGGAACCATGTCTACAATGCTCCTAACCTTGTCCCTGACAGATATTTGCACCCTAATCATAATTGATGATGTCATTGTCTGATGTTTAAATAATTTAAATAATTAGATAAGTCAGTAATAGCTAACTGTCACAATGAAGAGGTGATAGAGCATTTAACTGGCAGGGATAAATGTCCAGACTCCAGTCAGGAAGGATGTCATCGTTATCTATTGAAACAATTAATCATAAAATGTGATGATATTGCATTTTGACATCCCAAAAGGGAGCTTTACAGGTCTCTTCTTGGAATAGATGATAATTGGCTTACATATGTATACAAATATTTATATTGTATTGGGTCTTAACATGAACTGTCAATTTATATAATTTAATTATGTAATTAGAGGATCTTTGGCACCAATTCCAGGTGTCATGGATGATATAATCATTGTTTTATATAACTAAATAATCAAATAATGTGTTCATTTCACATCATCCACTTCCCTAAGGTGGCTCCATTCCAGACTCGTGAACATTTTTGTCATGATTAATTCAAATATTTTAATTACATAATTAATATTTAGATGGTCTAAAATACTTGACTCCCACATCGTGGTACCATAATTCCCTGAGCATTGCTAGTCAAATGTCCTATTTTTATAATTAAATAATAACATCATCAGTTGGTGTAATGGTTTGCCATACTCGATACAATTGTCTCTCCATTGACTCCCACAAGATTGTGTGAAACTCCCCGGTTTATCCCATATTTAACCTTAGAGTTTAGTAGTAAAATGTGTAAATACTGAAATGTCATTGTGCAAGCAGGGTTTTAGATGGTATCACATATTTAATGTTGGACAGCTTCCTCAAAAGAGATAGACTGCAATCCAATAATCCCTAAGTGTACTATAACACATGGATTATTATCATCCTGAAGGAAGTTAGCAATGGAAAACTCATCTTTTGATGAGTAAGTGTGAGTCTTATTATCTTTTAATCCACAAGGTGGCATCAAATTTCAGGGATCACTGTTTATATAATGAAACATTTTAATAATTACATCTTAAAATATAAATGTCTTTGAATTTTTTTGTATCATCAATTCCTGGGCAGAAATGCCAGGGACGATAATTGGAAAGTCCTGCATACTTAACTTTCATGAGATGGAACCAAACTCCAGTGATTGTCAAGGAAGTAATACTTAGATACGTAAAAAATGCCTACCTGGGAGGAATGGCCAGACTCCAGTCATGAAGGACCACATATTCATCAATTTAAATAATAAATATATAATGAAAAATGATTTTATAATGACATGGTGGTGCATACTTCAGTCCCACATGGAGAAGTCAGACTGATCCCTATCTCGAATAATGATTTATTTTAAAAAAAAATTGATAATTAATTAGTTGGCATTTTATATTAATTCTGACAAGATGACACCAAAGTCGTAAAACTATGGCTGATGTAATGATCTATTTAAATAGCAAAATAATCAAGTAATGAGATGAGGTTACATCGTGAACTCCCAAAATCTGACTCCAAAAGGGACTTATGGACCATAACATCATCTTTATTTTAAATACACTAATTAAATGATGAATTATTATTTAATTTCCTAATTTTATAGTTAAATAAGTAAGTGTATATCAGATGATGTGATGGTCTGGCATGACTGACTCCCATAAGGAGGCTCAAAACTACAGTGATCGCTGAATTCATAATGACAGATTTTTCATAATTAAATGAATAAAATTACACAAGTGGATTGATGGTGTTCTATAGGTGACTCCTAAAATATTGTTCAAAACTGAAGAGATCATTGAGATTTTAATCATATATTTGAACAAAACAATGAATGCTGAGAGAATTTCTCCTAATGCAACCCTGGATAGAAAACAAAACGATATCAACATTGATTTAAATAAATAAATAACGAAATCACAAGAGACAATTAACAACAACAAGGTGGATCCAGACTCCACTCTTCCTTGGGTAGAAAAAGACAGATTTGAATAATGAAATAATCCGATAGTTATATCGTCTGTCACACTTGAATCACACAGGTGGCACCAAAATTCAGGGTTCACAGATTATATAATGAAACAATGTAACAATTACAACTTTAAATATGTAAGTCATTGGCCTTTTTTGTGTCATCAATTCCTGGGCAGAAATGCCAGACATGATAAAATATGCTGTCTTCACGTATTTTTAAAATTCCATAAGTTAATAATCTGATAACAATACTGTCTTGCCTGATGAACTGTTTTGGCTGACATCATCACCAGGGCCTGAATCTCTGTTGTGGTGCAGCAGGTCCTGAGATGATGGGCCCATACCTGGTGTAGCAGCAGTAGCTAACATGTTGATATCAGCTGAAAAGATGGCCGCAGCAGGGGCATCACCAGCAGAGCTGGGAGAGAGCAGTTCTTCCCTGCTCTGGGTCATCTTCCTTTTGTGAGGTCTCAGTGATGGTGCCGAACTCCCGGTGCCACTACTTCTTCTCATCTTAGATCACAACCGATGGGAAGATGTGGAGGAAGAGCAGGGAGTCAAACACCCAGACCACCGTGCCTGCCTTAGTGAAGTCTTTGTACTTCTCGGAGGGCACCATGGGATCTTCTGGACTCAATCATCCAGCATCCCTAGTACTCTAGGTGATGCATAGATCATCAAGAATCCACTCTTTCCATGTCTACGACTTTCCTAAGCTTGTCCCGGACATATATTTGCACAGTAATCGTAATTGATGATGTCAATGTCTGCTGTTTAAATAATTAAATATGTCAGTAATAGCTAACTGTCACAATAAAGAGGTGATGTAGCAGTTATGTGGCAGGGGAGAATGGCCAGACTCCAGTCATGAAGGATGTCATCATCGTCAATTGAAACAATTAATCGTAAAATGTGATGATATTGCATATTAACTCCACAAGAGAAAGCTATACAGGACGTTTCGTGGGATAGAGGATTACTGATTTACAAGATTATACAAATATGTACATTATCTTGGGTATAAACACGAATAGTCAATTTAAACACTTTAATCATGTTATTAGATGATCTGTCACACTTGTCCCCACAAAGTGGCACCAAATTCCAGGTGTCACAGATGGTATCATCATTGCTTTATTTAACTAAATAATCAAATAATGAGCTGATGTGACACCATCCACTTCCCTAAGGTGGCTCCAAAACAGACTTGTGAACAATGATGTCATCGTTAATTTAAATAATTTAATTAAATAATTAATATTTAGATGGTCTAAAGTACTTCACTCCCACATTGTGGAACACTAATCCACTGATCATGGATAATCTAATGTCCTATTTTAATAATTAAATAATAACATAATCAGAGGATGACATGGTCTGCCATACTGGACACAAGTTTTCTCCAACTTGACTCCCACAAGTTTGTGTGAAACTCCCCAGTTCATGGCTGATTTATTCACAGAATTGAGTAGTAAAATGTGTACATGCTGAAATGTCATTGTGTATGCAGGGTTTTAGAACATATCACACATTTGATGTTGGACAGCTGCCTCAAAAGAGATGAACTGCATTCCAATAATCCCTATGTATACCCTAACACATGGATTATCACCAGCCTGACAGAAGTTACCAAAGGAACACTCACCTTTTGATGAGTAATTGTGAGTCTTATTATCTTTTAATCCATAGTTTTACTTCTTAGAAAAGAGACCGTTTATAAACAGAAGTCTTTGAACCTTTCATCCACAGACTGTATTCTCTGATATTAGGTAATGTTGAATTGGGTAAATAGTAATAGCGCTAGGACAACTTCCAGAGATTTGGCTATGACATGGTTAGGGGAATCAAATGCTGCCATTAAAAGTTTTAGGAGATAGTTATCTTGGGAGATTGTGATGTCCTATGATAACACGTTATCAAAGCTGCTCTCTGGTCCTTGGCCCATGATATCAGGATAGAGAATGCAAGCAGGGTTGTCAGGCAACCTTTATGATCCAACATTCTGTCACAATCTAGTGCACCTCCCACATGCTAAAATTAGCATACCCACCCAATGACTAACTTTACAGCCTCACTGATTTTCTCACAAAAACAAAAGAGGGATCTCTTTTTTTTTTCTTTTGAGTTTTACATATTTACCAGTCTCTCAAACTACAACATCCCTATAAAGATATAAGCATGAAAACGAAAGCATCATTATGCCATTAAAGCACAATGATGAGTATTTCAACCTATTTTCTATGCTTCAATTTTCTCATTTCCAGAATGCAAACAATACCATTAATCGCCTCTACCATAGTCCTTTCCTAAGTGTTGAAAATAAATTAAATTTCTCTTCATTCTGGTACCTTTAGAGCAGCTTGATCTCATTGTTTCTCAGAGTTGTTTTATTTGCACTTGGCTGATGATTAAGGATTTTGAATACTGTCTTATTGTCCTATGAATCACTTTAGATTCCTCAAATGATAATTTTCTATTGAGTCCTGAATCCCAATTTCTAATATGGTTATTTAGAGTTATTTGGAGTTGGAGGTGTGTCATGTTATCAGCCCGACAAAGCTGCTCTCTGGTCCTTGGCCCATGATATCAGGATAGAGAATGCAAGCAGGGTTGTCAGATTCTCTGATCATGAGATTATTGAATTATTCAGTTTTTAAAATCGGTGTTGACTGTGTCCTTCATAGGTCAGCTCTATCGCAACCTCTCAGAAACTGATGATGCGAAATAATAAAATTTTTTCAATCGTTTAATCATTCGATCTTTAAAAATCTATTATTACATAATCAGTAATCACTGCATAACCCAGTGTCCCTCATTCTCTGGGCACTGCTTCTGGTACCAGTCTCCTGCTGTGTCAGCCACACAGGGGCCAAACACATAATGGCACACGATTAATTCCCAGGGAGGAATAACCAGACTTCTGTCATGAACGATAACATCTTCATCGATTTAAATAAATAGTATGTAATGAAATATAATTGAATAATAATATGGTGCTTCATAATTAAATCCGACATGGAGAAGTCAATCCTTCTCTTCATGGAATAATGATGTATTTAAAAATTTAAATTGATAATTAATTAGTTGGTGCTTAATATTAACTCTACAAGTTGGCACCAAACTTGTAAAAGTATGGCTGATATAATGATCTGTTTCAATAGCGAAATAATTAAGTAATGAGATGATGTTACATCATCAACATACAACATCTGACTCCAAAAGAGACCCATGGTCCATAACATCACCTTTATTTTAAATATGTTAATGAAATGATGAATTTTTATTTAATTTCCTAGTATTACAGTTAAATAAGTATGTGTAGTATTAGATGATGTGGTCTGGCATGATTGACTCCCATAACTAAGCTCAAAACTCCAGCGATCACTGAATAAATAATGACAGATTTTCATAAATATGTGAATAAAAATTCAACAAGTGGATGGTGTTTTACACGTGACTCCTATGAGATTGCTCATGACTGAAGAGTTCATTGAGTATTTAATCACAGATTTCAACAAAAAAATGAATGAATAATGAGATAACATCTCATACTTCACCCCTAGAGGGATAACAAACTGATATCACCATTGATATAAGTATATAAATAATGAAATCACCGGAGACAATAGAACAGCATCTTCAACAAATGGTGCTGGCACAATTGGATGAGGGTGTGTAGAAGACTGCAGATAGACCCATGTGTGTCGCCATGAATAAAACTCAAGTTGAAATTGATAAAAGGCCTCAACATCAATCCAGCCACCTTGAACCTCTTAGAAGGGATAGTAGGAGGTACCCTTGAACAAATATTTATAGGAGACTGCTTCCTGAACATAACTCCAGGGACACTGAGAGCATCAATTAATAAACGGTTCCACTCGAAACTTATAAGCTTCTGTAATGCAAAGCATAGAGTGGAGATGGCCAAACAGCAGCACACACACTAGGAAAGATTTTCACCTATCCTATATCCGACAAAGGGCTGATCTCCAAAATATACAAAGAACAAAAGAAACTAGTCAACAAAACACCAAATAACCCTATTAAAAATGGGGTACAGAACTGAAGAAAGAATTTTCAATAGAGGAAATCAAAAAGGCTGAAAGACACTTAAGAAAGTGCCCAACATCCTTAGCCATCAGTGAAAGGCAAATCAAAACAACTTTGAGATAACATTGTACTCCTGGAAGAATGGTTAAAGTTAG
This sequence comes from Phodopus roborovskii, assembly GCF_943737965.1. Taxonomy (NCBI): domain Eukaryota; kingdom Metazoa; phylum Chordata; class Mammalia; order Rodentia; family Cricetidae; genus Phodopus; species Phodopus roborovskii. The sequence goes on from NW_026125815.1 coordinate 55,831, forward strand.
AAACACCAATGATGACTAATGCTGGACAGGATGTGGAGAAAGGGGAACACTCCACCACTGCTGGTAGGAGTGCAAAATTGTACAGCAATTTTGGAGATCAGTATGGCAGTTCCTCAGGAAAATGAGAATTAATTTATCACAGGACCCAGCAATTCCCCTTTTAGGCATATACCCAAAATGATCCCTATCCATGCAACAAAGACATCTATTCAATTATGTTCATAGAAGCACTATTTGCAATAGAAAGAACCTGGAAGCAACATAGATGCCCCTCCATTGAAGAATGGATAATCAAGGTGTGTCACATCTACAGAGTGTAACTGTATTCTGCAGAAAAAATAATGGTATCTTGAAATTCGCAGGCAAGTTGATGGCACTTGAAGCAACCACCCTGAATGAGGTAACCCAGTCACAAAAAGAGGAAAATAGTATGTCCTCACTCATATATAGATTTTAGACCTAGAGCAAAGGATCACCAGACTGTAATTCACAGCACCAGAGGAACTAGGACACAAGGTGTATTCTAAAAGATTCATATAAAGTCCCTCACAGACACGGGAAGGGACAAGTCGCCCAGAGCACAGAGGAAGTGGGGGCAGTGAAAGGAGAGAGAAGTAGGAGAATGCAAGGGGGAGGAAAGGAAACACCTGCGATTAGGAAGATTGAGCCCTGTTAGGAATAGAAGAAAGGAAGTAGAGAGAGAAAGATAGATAGATAGATAGATAGATAGATAGATAGATAGATAGATAGATAGAGAGAATGAGAGAGAGAAAGAGAGAGAGAGAAAACATAAAAGAAGGAACCAATATTGGTTTGAAGATAAAATTGAACATAAGAAAGGTCTACAGATCTACAAAAGTATCGCCAACTAACAATTTGAGCATCCGTGGAAAGGCTACCATAAATGCTCTTCCCCGTCAGTGAGATCAATAACGAAGTTATCTATGGAGCCCTCATCTAATACCTGTTGGAAACGGGAGCAATCACCCATACATAATCACTGAGTCGAACTAGAACCCAGATGCATATGGAGAGGAAAAGACAAGGCTGCAGAAACAAATAGAAACAGCTTACCTGAACGGAGGAACTAACAGGCCCCCAGACTGACAGCTGGGAATCCAGCATGGGACTGACTCAGGGCTCCCTGAATAAGGGTCTAAGCCCGATGGACTGAGCAGTCTAAGGGACCTCAGACAGTGGAGACATGATGTATCCCTGGTGCACAAAAGGATCCTGCGAACACATCCCCCATGAAGGGATAACTGCCTTAACCTAGAGACAGGAGAGAAGCCCTAGTCCCAACTTCACATGACCACTCAGATCTACATGACCCCAACTGGATTGTATTCCCCAATATAGGGAAATGGGGTGGGGTGATTAGAATGGAGGGTGGCTATGGTGCATGTGGGAGGGCAGAGAGTGTAAAGGTGAGAGAGGGATGGAGGGAGAGAGAGAGGGAGGGAGAAGGAAATAGGATCGACATGTAAAATAATAAGTTAAATAAATAAAACACAAAAAACAAAAACACGTGATCAGATGGTGGATGCTTTTGTATCTGCCCCACTTCCATGTCGATCCTATAATGGCAGATTTTAAAGGGCAGAGTCTGAACTGAGGTGAATTCAGTGGAGGGCTTGCTTTTGGTACCCGGAGGTTGGGGAATGGTATGATGCTACTGGAAACTCACTGCTATGGCTGAAACTTCCCTTAACCCTCCTTCTCCACCTACTCCAGAAACACATGCTGGAGGTCTCCAGACTGGAATCTAAGGGAAACTTCTCCATCCACCCCTCTTGCTGAGTCCACTAAAACCTGAATACCCCACTCTACATTGTCCCTTGCCAGCAGGAAGAAGCCAGACTCAGACCAATGTGCCCACAGACAGTGAGTGACTCAGGGTTGTTTAGGTGGAAGCCCTAATGGCATTGTGAAAATACAGAGCTCATTAAAACCATGACTATTGTTACTGATGTGCTGATGTGGAATCCAGATTTTCATATGGAGATTAATTCATCTGGGTATGTAAATTACAAGGGTAGATCAGATTCCTTACCAATCTGCATAACACTCGGTGGTATACCTCCAGATGGTTGTTTGCATGATAGCTATAGAACTTTCCTCACTGACACTCCTGAAAATGAGCATGTTACAGATAAGAGTCCAAAACAGTGGCCTATGTGGCAACTACAAATTGCTACTTTGGGGCACTATAATTTTAATGACACTATGATAATAAAGCAGCCGCTGCCTTCTAGATTGCCATATTGCTTGGTAAAATACAAAAAAAAAAGTTTATGGGAAGAAAATGAAGATCAGATGCCTAACTTGCTTCATTGTGGATTTCCTCACACTGGAACAAGGTTTTCTCCATTGGCTTCAGGAGAAATTATCTGGGAATTGTCTGTACCATCACCTGATCATGGATATTCTGGCTACTTTAAGGATCATTTTGCTCAATTTGGAGGATACACTCCTCAAAAAAATGAGCTCATAAGGAGATGGTATTCAGCAGAGTGGGTGTCACCTGTATGGTATTTTCAAAAACCGGATGGGACATATGGGACTCCTCAGACAGATCTGTTCAGGTTAGTTGCAGCAGCCAAAGTTATAGAAAAAAACAAAAAAACAAAAAAAAAAAAAAAAAAAAAAAAAAAACAAAGGCTGGCAAGTCCATAGCTTGTGTCTCTTACCCCTATGCATTAATATTTGGACATAATATGTTCGTGCTTATCAAGAAAGAAGGGGACTCATTTTTGTTGAGTGTCGATCCTGCATATTAACTAATTATGTACAATAAGGTAATGATAAACCTTTTCAACTATATTGATTGTTAAAAGGCCTGCTTATTTGATGCTGCCAGTAGATTTGGGTAATGATACTTGGTATGATAATTTGGCTATAAACATGTTTAGCAAAATTAATATATTGATTAGGCCAAAAAGATTTGTTGCCTCATTAATTGTAAGAATGACAGCACTGATAGCCATTTTGACTTCTTTTTTCAGTATCAACAACAGCATTAGTAAAGGAAATGCAGACAGCTTCCTTTGTGAAAGACATGCATAGGAATGTCTCTTTTATTTTGTCAGAACAGAGGTTAATAGATTTGAAATTAGAAACTAGAGTAAATGCTTTAGAAGGGGCAATGATAGAAATGAGCCCAGACATACAAAATCTTAAGACACAGTTAGCAACTAAATGCCATGCATAGTTTAAGTATATCTGGGTTACACCTATTCCAGACAACTCTTCCTCTAATTGGAACGAGACTAAGGCACATGTCTTGGGTGTATGGGAGGATACCAATTTAACCTTTGATATCAAGGCATTGCAAGAGGAATCAGAGAAGGATAGATACTTGGGACATTTCGGGCCTAGCATCAACATTTTTAGAAAATCTAAGATCCATGAATCCATTAAGCTTAACTCAGTATTTTGTTTTCCTAGGAATTTGAGCTGCTATTTTATTTATAGTGTGTTTGTCCTTTCCTATTCTTTTCAGAATAGCACTTCACTCCATCAGCACCCTCCAGTGAGATTTCCAGCTGTTCTGCTTAAAAAATAAAAAAGGGGGAACTGCCACATCAGGCCCAGTGGAGACAGCGTAGCAATGGCTGAGAGAAATCTCAATGGCTACCTGTCCAGATGTTCACACCACACCTGGTTATCCCTCCTGGGGAAAAGTGGTTCAGGGCCCTGCAGGTGATTGCCCTACTAACAGTCTGGAACATGTGCTAGGTGTTTGTTGTGCTATGATAGCTTTAATGCTTTTGGTCATAGGAGCTTTGGATTATAGCTCCACTGTTAATTCAGAGAAGCCCAGAAAACACTTAGATATAGTTTCAGGGACAGAAAGAGACACAGACTAGCCCTCAGCTACAAATCCCAGGCTATAGGAATTTGCCCAAAAGATGACCCTGCCTAATTAGACAGCCCAAAGCAAAGCTGTTGTGGGGTTTACTACTGAGATTTTAGGGCCCCTAAATCAATAAAACAGTACAAGAGTTCTTTTCAATGCTGTTAAAAAGTTTACTGACCAGAGACAATAATTATTCTCTAAACTAAGTAAATCAAATCCCTGGTAACCTGACCACAAACAGGCCAAAATAAACATGATATGTATTTATGATCTCATGCTCCAAAATAAATGCTGACATTTCTATAGTATGTCTATAAATATTAAACTGTGGCCAAAGATCTGTTCCTTGAACTTTCTGCATAAAAACCTGTTGCTCTGAAGTAAAAATCGCAGCAGTTGCAAACCTCCTCGAGTGTGTTTGTATCTGTCTGTCAAGCCGAAGCCACTCCTGACCTGTTCATCGAAATCTTAGACTTCCCAAAGCCCCCTTGCCCACAGAAAGGTCTGCAGCAAATGAATAAAAATTAAACAAGTGGTAGGTGTTTTATATGTGAAGCCTAAAAGCTTGCCCAATACTGAAGAGACTGTGAGTTCTTAATCATAGATTTCAACAAAAAAATGAATGAAGAGATAATTTTTCATAATTCACCCCTGTAGAGATAACAAAATGATATCAATATTGATTTAAATAAATAAATAAATGAACATTGAAATCACAAGAGACAATTTACACCAAGAAGGTGGATCCAGACTCCACTCTTCCTGGAGTAGAAAAAGACAGATTTGAATAATGAAATAATCAGGAAGTAGTACTTAGATAATTAAATAATGCCACGCGATTAACTCCAATAGAAGAATGGCCAGACCAAAGTCAAGAAGAACAACGTCTTCATTGATTTAAATAATTAATATACAATGAAAAATTATTGAATAACGACATGGTCATGCATACATAAATCCCACATGGAGTAGTCAGACTGATCTCTTCCTGGAATAGTGATGTTTTTAAAAAAATAAATTGATTATAAATTAGTGGGCATTTTATAATAACACTGACGAAATGATACAAAAGTCCTAAATATATCGCTGATGTAAAGATCTCTTAATATAGCTAAATGATGAAGTAATGAGATAATGTTACATCAAGTCCCAAAATCTGACTCCAAAAGGGACTTATGGTCCATAACATTACCTGTATTTTAAATTCATTAATTAAGTGATGAATTATCATTTCATTTCCTAGTTTAAAAGTTAAGGAAGTAAGTGTAGTATTAGATGATGTGATGGTCTGGCAGTATGGACTCCCCTTAAGGAGGCTCAAAACTCCAGTGATCACTGAATACATAATGACAGACTTACATAATTAAATGAATAAATTTTAAACAAGTGGATGGTGTTTTATGTGTGAAGCCTTAATGATTGCTCAATATTGAAGTGTCATTGAGTTTTTAATCATAGATATGAACAAAAAAATGAATGAATAAAGAGATAATTTCTCATAACTAACCCATAGAGAAATAACAAATCAATATCTACATTGATTTAAAGAAAGAAAGGAAGGAAGGAAGGAAGATAGAAAGAAAGAAAGAAATCAGAAGAGACAATTTAACATGAATAAGGTGGATCCAGACTCCACTCTTCCTGGAGTAGAAAAAGACAAGATTTGTATAATGAAATAATCAGGTAGTTAGATCGTCTGTCACACTAGAGAAACACAAGGTGGCACCAAACTTCAGGGATGACAGATTATATAATGAAAGAATTTAATAATTACATCTTTAAATAAGTAAGTCATTGACTTTTTTTTTTGTATCTTCAAATCCTGGGCAGACTTGACAGATATGGAAATGTATGCTGTCATCAAGGATTTTTAAAATGACATAAGTTAATCTTCAGATAATCATACAGTCTTACATGATGGATTCTGTTGGCCTGACATCATCACCAGCACCTGAATCACTGTTGTGGTGCTGCAGGATCAGAGATAATGGGCCCATTCCTGGCTTAGCAGTAGTAATCAAGATGTTGCTATCAGCTGAAAAGATGGCTGCAGCAGGGGCATCACCAGCATATCTGAGAGAGAGATTTTCTTCAGTGTTCTGGGTCGTCATCCTTTTGCAAGTACTCGGTGATGGTGCCGACCTCCTCATGCCACTACTTCTTCTCATGGTAGATCACAACCGATGTGAAGATGTGGATGAACAGCAGGTACTCAACACCCAGCCCACGTGCCGGCCTTGGTGAAGTCCTTGTACTTCTCGAATGGCCCCGAGCAATCTTCTGGACTCAATCATCCAGCATCCTTTTTACTCTGGGAGATGCATAGATCATTCAGAAAATGCTCTGCCCATGTCTACAACTTTCCTCACCTTGTCCCTGACAGATATTTGCATCCTGATCATTACTGCTTATGACACCAGATATCACGGTTAAATAAGGATCAGGATAAACAAATAGTCCGAATAGATGTTTATTCAGGGAGAAGTAACTTACAACCTAGACAGATGAACACCAGGAAATTCAACCCGATCCTCTCCTGTCTGAGTCACACCAGCAAGAGACCTTTTCCAGGCTCTCTCTCTGAACTCCTTCCACAGGTCACTTCTGCCCATGGCTCCACCCCCCAATGGGCGTGGTCAGTGCCACAGAAGGACCATCTCACTACACACTACATTCATAGCGTTTCTCACCAGTATGTGTTATTTTATGTTTTTTGAGATGATTGCATAGTGAAAAGACTTTACCACATTGATTACAATCTTGTGATTTCTCTCCAATATGTGTTCTAATATGTCTTTTAAGCATAGTATGTCTTGCAAACACTTTACCACATTGACTACATTCATAGGTTTTCTCTACCGAGTGTTTTCTTTCACGGAGTTGTAGGAAACATTGGCATGCAAAGACTTCATCATACTGAAGACTTCTATATAGTTACTCTCCAGTGTGAATTTTTTCAAGCCTTTGAAGATGCCTGTAACATACAAAGTTATTCACACATTCATTGTGTATATTCACAGGATTCACTCTCGTATGGCTTCTTTTATTACTGCAAAGATAATTAGCATGTGTAAAACTTTACCAAATGCATGATACTAAAGAAACTTAGTGCATGCATAAAATAAATTTATAATTTGGCCTATGTGTAGACAAGATTAAGATATTGAAATTTACTTTCATAATGCTTCCCTCATGAGGTATTGTCTTGCTTTCAAAGAAGATACCTGTGATTCAGAGTATGAGCCTTTATTTCATGGCCCACATTTACTGCATATGTTCACATGAGATTTCTCACATAATTGAAAATAATTGGACCATCGCAGACCTTTGCCATATTTATTGCATTTATCAATTTTTCCATTGTATAAATCATAATACACTGGCCAAATATACCAGTACAAATGGAAGCATGCACACATTCATATGGATTTACTGCAGTGTATTTGTTGATATTTTTCAGATGATGTTGGAATACTGATAAATTTCAAACTGGTTTCACACTCAACAATTATTCTCAAAGTGGGGATTACTGAATATCTTTTATTTCTTCTCAATGTCCTAAGAGAGAGAGGTATGTTTCTTCTTTCCATATTCTAAATTCACATGGCTCGTAACATATATTCTTTTTTTTCCCTAGGTTTTCTGATACATAATGTCTCTGTGTAGACCTGAATAGCCTGGAACTCACTTTGTAGAACAGGCTGATCACAAAATTTTGTGATCCACCTTCCTCTTCATCATGAATACTGAAATTAGAGCCATGGGACACAACTACCTGACTCAACATATGATATACTTATTAAAGTAACAATATCAATAAAAAGGTTTCCACATTGCATTCACACACATTGACTTTCTTTTCCTCACAGACATGTGTTATAGGGATTAAGGTTTCTCCACAACAAACTTCTTGACACTCATAAAATGACCTTTTCGATATACATAGAAAAGTCACAAATATATAAGTAATGCCTGCTTTACTGCAGACTATTTTCTTGGATATATACTTATGACCTATGAAACATGTATACTGTTTCAAATATCTGAATAGTATGAAACTCAACAGACAGGCATATCTACAGCATAGATGTCCAGGCCCTACAATTCTAGGGTGTTATCTGTTAAGGGATTGTTTCCTTCTGTTTTTACATGAATGCCTTGGAAACACAGTAGAGTTACCTTTCACTGATACACATGGTTTGGGCAGAAAATAAGAACCATCACTATACTTTAAGCTGCACTTATTTTCACTGTTTAAATTTTTTATGTGTGTCTCTTCAATAAAATTTCCAGAATACATTAAAATATTGTTAGAGCAAACTTTTCATAAATTTACATATGAAAATTTACCTTCTATGTCTTCTAGAAGTTTGCCAATGATCTTCCATATTATGGTCATCCCAAATGTAGCCTGAAATAAGAGAATATATATGATGTATTATTGTAAATTGTACAAAGTTTCTGTTAATAACTTCATTGACACTTTCGCCAAAGTTTCCCTATTCTCAATTAAAATTACAGAATAGTATCTGTAACCAAGAAACATTGGGTCTCTTATTTTAAAATATGAAGGACAATACAGTCTCACCTGTAGTAGTGAGGTTCCTGTAGGTGTCCAGCATCACATCTGTGTAGACACATTTCTGAGAAGGATTTATCAAAGCCCATTCTTCCTGAGTGAAGTGGATATACACATCATCATAGGTCACTGAATCCTACAATAAACCATACATGTGTGACTCACTGTAAATACAAACTTCTTTGACAATATACTTATATAAATCTGGAGCCTCGGACACTTATTTCATAACATGATCATTATAATGCATTCACCTAATCCATTTAGAAGAAAACTTGTAAGAGTATGTTTTTTTCCGCCCGCCACCGCTGGTCTTGTCCTGCTGCTGCGCCGCCAGCCCCAAATAATACACAGAGACTCTGTATTTGATACAACACTGTTGGCCCAGCTACTTGTTTCTTATTGGCTAGCTCTGTCTTAAGTATTAACCCATTTCTGCTGATCTATGTTTTTCTCTTACCGGGGAGCCGGCAGCATACTGCTTTCTTCAGACTCTCCATCTTGACCCCTCCTTACTACTTCCTATTTCCTCCTTGTCTCCTAGTCCCTCCTATCTTCCTTTCCTATTGGCCAACAGTGCTTTATTATTAACCAGTATGAGAAACATATACAGAATGACATCTCCCATCAAAAACTGAATAGGAGGTTAACATGCACCATTTCTTGGCCCTTTAAGTAGCATATAGCCATGAGAAAAAAATCCCAATAAACAGGCCTAAAGGGAGAGGCAAGATTCCAGAACAAACTATTGAGAACACATCAGAAATAAATTGTACAATAGGGACAGCCTGTCACTAAAATACCCCAGGGTCTGGGAACAACATCTGCCTTTGTTAGATTTTCATTGCTGTTAAGAGACACCATGGACCAGGGCAACACTTTCAAAGAAAACATTTAATTGAAGTGTCACACTGAAAATTTCAGAGGTTCAGTTAATCAACATTATGGCAGGGGCCATATCAACATGCAGACTGCTGCAGTCCTTGAGGTTAGAGTCCTTGCAGCATGACTCAGAGGCAACAGGGAGTTTCTGACACATTGGGCATCATTCTGAGAATAAGAAACCTCATGTCTCATCCTACAGTGATGTGATTCCTCTAATAGGGTAAAGCCCACTCCAACAAAGCCACACCACATCTGCTATCACTATTGGGAACTCACAGAGTATGGACTGACAGTTGGGGGACCTTCATGGCACCAAACTAGACCATCTGAATGTGGCTGACCCTTAGGTGACTTGTTCTGTTTGGCAGCCCCTGGCAGTGAAACAAGGACCCATCCCAGGAGTACATGAGTAATATGAAACAATAGGTCACACTTTACTGACAGGTCCTGAGGAAGAAATGCCAGAAGATGAGAAAAGTATGGGAGGCAGAACAAAGGAAAGATGAAAGCTTGGTCAAGGGTGTTTTGCTGAAACTATGTATTATTCTAAGTAAGCTTCTTATGAGGAATAGTGTCTTGTATACTACTTTCATGGGGGAATGGAAGTAGGGACATCTAGGAAAACTCAGGAAAATGCTACCCAAATAGTGCAGGGGGAAAACAGGGAATCCCAATAACATTACCGACTAATCCCTCAGTGGTCAGAGGCCCAATAACCACAGTTCCATGTAGTGTGAAGAGTTGTGTAATTGGGATGTGAATTAGCCCCTCCACAAAGGCCCTGGCCATAGACAATTACATTCTTTCCCAAGCATCTTCCTTGTTTCAAGGGATGAGCTCTATTTTATTCTCAGTAGCTCAAAACCTGATGGAAATCCCCTAATGCTACAACCCTGAAGTTGTTATTTGTTCTGCTAACAACTTTCCTGTGTTTCAGAAGGAACAATGTTACTTCTCCATGAGTGGGGATCTACACAAAAATTCTTGCTTGCTCAGTCCAGCCCTCAACACCTCATTGTTTTCCTTTTCAAACTGTTGTCACTTGGGCTCATCTTGCCCATATTACAGAGCTATGATTTTTCTCCAGAAGAAAATGGATGTTTATGGCACACCATGACTTAATGTTCATTGTGGCACAGTAAGGAACCCTTGAACAGCTTGTAAAAGCCCTGCTCCATTGAAATCAGTGGTTAGTCTATTGCCATGGTTTGGAGACATATGTCTGGAATACCCTGGAGAGCAAATATATTTAAGAATCATAATCTCTAACATGAGTGGTTAGAATGAAACTCATTTTATTTATTTATTTTTTTATTTAATTTTAGGTGCAGCACTCCCTCAGCTAAATTCTATTTTGAGAAACTAACTATCCACCAAGAATTGGTAAATATTTATATCAAAAACTCCACTCTTCGAGAAAACAGCTGAATGGTGGAGTGTGGTCCAAAACAAGAATGCCATTTATACATGCATTTGACTATAACCTACCAATGGGGAGGCAGAGGCAGGCAGATCTCTGTGAGATTGGGGATAGCCTGCACCACACAGAAAATTCTAAGGCTGCAAAGCTACAAGGAGAAATTCTATTTTAAAAAATTATATACACATATACATATATATAACCTATATGTTCATGCATATATATACATATATATATATATGAAAAATAATTAAATAATATCATTTAGACCATGCACAAAATTAACTCCAATTTGGATACTCCCTTAGCCTAGAGAAAAGGAGGAGAGCCTGGGCCAAAACTCAAATGACTTGACAGATTTTGATGATCCCTCTTGGAAGACCTGAGTCTCCCAGAGGAATTTATGTGGGGTGGTATAGGGAGGTCACTGGGGGAAATAGGAGGATGGCAGGGAGAGAGAACTGGGCTCAATATGTAAAGTAATGTCTTTTTTTTATATTTTCCCAAAAGAAGAAAATTTATTTTGATGGCAAAAAACAAAACAATAATAACTCTGAATGGATGTGACCCCTAAACTTTAGATGGTAAGAGCAGGACTTCTGGAAGGCACTGAAGTAAACGAACCTCTCCTTCTTTGGTAAATGCCATCCCTGTGCACCAAAACCATAATGGGGCTGACTTATACAGAAGTTTATTTACAATTCTACCGCATCAAAATCCTTTCCTCAGAAGCAGACCACATGGAGAAGTATTCATAGGCCACACAGTGGTCTGGGAAGCTGCTGGACCACAATGGGCCTAACTGAACATTGAATGTGGCAGCACATTCCAGTCCAGCCTCCTCTTGGAGGGCCTGCCAAACAGAATTCAATGACCCCCATCCCACCCTCCCACATCCCATCACTCACCCTGCTTCATTTTCTCTGTTCATCCATGAGCTCCCCCTCACAATTCCCCACAGCACCACTCATAGAGCAGCAATCAATCCTCTGGCTCCTGTTCTGATACAAAACCAAGCCTGCAGCAAGGCTCAAGGAAGTCTCCTTCCAGACCTCAGACTGGAGGGTTGGCTCAATGTCCCTGATTGGCTAATAAGGCTTCAGTGACAAGAGCAGTTCCTCTAGGGTTAGAGTGTTCTTAAAGACACAGCAAGCCCTGCAACTCCTTTGGGCCTGGCTTCTACTCCAGACCTAGCAATTTTAGAGATCTGCACAAACAGGAACTAATTTTTTTTTTTTTGAGACAGAATTTCCCTTGTGGTGCCTGTTGTCCTAGAACTTGCTCATTAAACTGAGCTGTTCAATTATTATTAATAATCTTGTTGTTGTTGCTTTCTAGTAGATTTTTCTCATTACTTGTTTAATATTAATGAATTATTTGATTATTTGATTAATTCATTTCTTTTGATGTTTGAAACAGAGTTTCCCTTTGCGGCCCTGCTATCCTGGAACTTACTCTGTAGACCAGAGTCTACTCAGAGAAATCTACTTGCCTCTACTTCCTGAGTGCTGGAATCAAAGACGACAGCCAACACTACATAGTCAGACAGAAATTTAAATGTCACTTACCCTGTCTAAAATAGACAACCCACTCTCTTTCAGATGTGTGAAAGATCATCCCCTCCTTCCTCGAAAAAATGTGCAGATGTTGCACATAAAATTACAAAATGCAGATTGGAATGAATTTTTTATTCAACACAGGGAAGGGCACCTAGAATATGAAAAACTTGAGAGAGATATTAGGGTATATGGCAAAAAAGAAGATGTTTGTTCTGTGTATTTTCCTGAGGTCAGGGGAACTGGGTGTACATTTTATCTAGTGGTCACAGACAATTTAGAAACCATGAGAGAAGGGAAGGAGCAATATCAGAAAGAACATGATATATCTTTCTCCTGTCAGATGCTTTGGTGATAGCTCCAATGCATTGGGAGTTTTAATCCTGAAATTCTTGAAAAATGAATAATAATAAAAACTGTTGTCTTCAGGGTAATTTGAATACTCTGAGAGAATTGTGCTGGGAAGCTTGCCTCTACAAGCACTGTGGTGACCGAGCAGACTCCACTCTTCCTGGAGTAGAAGACAGATATGAATAATAAAATAATCAGATAGTTAGATGGTCTGTCACACTTGAGTCACACAAGGTGGCGCCAAACTTCAGGGATCACAGATTATATCATGAAAGAATTTAATAATTACATCTTTAAATATAAGTCGTTGACATATTTTTTTGTATCATCAATTCCTGGGCAGACTTGCCAGGTATGAAACTGTATGATGTCATCATGCATTTTTAACATGCCATCAGTTAATCATCAGATATTCATACTGTCTTGCCTGATGAATTCTTTTGGCCCGACTTCATCACAAGCGCCTGAATGTCTGTTGTGGTGTGGCAGGAAGTGAGATAGTGGGCCCAATCCTGGCGTAGCAGTAGTAGCCACAATATTGATAACAGCAGAAAAGATGGCTGCAGCAGGGGCATCGATAGCATAGCTGAGAGAGAGATGTTCTTCCGTGTTCTGAGTCTGAGTCGTCATCCTTTTGCCAGGTCTCAGTGATGGAGCCGACCTCCTAGTTCCACTCCTTCTTCTCATGGTAGATCACAACCGATGTGAAGATGTGGAGGAAGAACAGGTAGTCAACAGCCAGACCACCGTGCCAGCCTTGGTCAAGTCCTTGTACTTCTCAGAGGGCACCGTGCAACCTTCAGGACTCAATCACCAAGCATCCCTCGTACTCTGGAAGATGCATAGATCATTCAGAAAATACTCTGCCCATGTCTACAACTTTCCTAACCTTGTCCCTGACAGATTTTTACACCCTAACAGTACTCGGTGATGGCTCTGTCTGTGGTTTATTTACATAATTTAAAGAATTAAATAAATCAGTAATATCTAACTGTCACAATAAATAGGGGATGTAGCATTCTACTGGCAGGGAAACATGGCCAGACTCCAGTCATGAAGGATGTCATCATCATCAATGAATCAATGACTCAATGAATCATACAATGTGAAGATATTGCACATTATCTCCACAAGAGGGAGCTTTACAAGTCTCTTCATGCAATGGATTGTTGTTTACATAACTATACAAATATTTACATTATCTTGGAGATTAACACAGATTGTCAATTTAAATTCATTAATTATGTAATTAGATGATCCGTGGCACCAGATTCCAGGTGTCATGGACGATATAATCGTTGTTTTATATAAATAAATAATCAAATAATGAGTTCATGTAACATCATCCACTTCCCTAAGGTGGCTCCAAACCAGGGTTGTGATCGATGCTGTCATGATTAATTTAAATATTTTAACTACATAATTGATATTAAGATGGTCTATAATAATTGCCTCCCACATCGCGTCACCACAATCCACTGGTTATGGATTATCTAATGCCGTATTTTAATAATCAAATAACAACATAATCAGAGGATGAAATGGTCTGCCATACTCCACACAATTGACTCTCTGTTGACTCCCACATGATTGTGGGAAACTCCCAATTTCGACAGTTATTTAATCGCAGAGCAGAGTAGTAACATGTTTAAGTTCTGAACTGTCATTGTGTATGCAGGGTTTTTGGAAGATATCACATATTTAATGTTGGGCGGCTGCCTCAAAAGAGATGGACTGAAATCCAATAATCACAGAGTCTGCTCTAACAAATGGATTATCACCTTCCTGAAGGAAGTCATCAAAGGCAAACTCACCTTTTGATGAAAAATTGGTTCCAGCCCTGCCACTAGAGGCTGCCAAGGAATTTCACAAGAATTTTCATGTGACTTCTGAAACCCTGCGATGCCATTTTTTCCATCACTAGGAAGGAGGCTCGTGAGATTGTTTTCAATTGTCAACATTGTTGTCAGTTTCTGCCTGCACCCCATTTTGGAATTAATCCTCGCGGCATTCAGCCCTTACAGGATTGGCAGATGGATGTGACCCATGTCTCATCCTTTGGAAAGTTACAATATGTGCATGTATCAATAGACACCTGCTCTGGCATTCTCCATGCCACACCACTCACTGGGGAGAAAACCTCCCACGTGATTCAACACTGTCTTGAGGCATGGAGTGCCTGGGGTAAGCCTAAATGTTTAAAAACTGACAATGGGCCTGCCTATACTTCTCAAAAATTCAGACAGTTTTGTGCACAAATGCAAGTCACACATGTCACGGGCTTGCCATATAATCCTCAAGGACAAGACATTATTGAGCGTGCACATCGCACACTCAAATCATATCTCCTTAAGCAAAAAGGGGGAATAATGATCGGTTTGCCCCCCGTGCCATGGGTGGCTATAGCAATGGCACTTTTCACCATGAATTTTTTAAACATGGATGAACATGGTCGGTCTGCGGCAGAGCGACATTGCTCAGACCCATGTCGACCTAAGGAACTGGTAAAATGGAAAGATGTGTTAACCAATGAATGGAAAGGCCCGGATCCTCTTCTAATAAGATCCAGGGGAGCTGTTTGTGTTTTCCCACAGAATGAAGAAAATCCTTTCTGGGTCCAAGAAAGACTCACTCGGATGGTCCTGGAGCAGAAAGATGTGGAGACCCGAGGACAAGAAAAAGGGGAGCCGACTGCTCCCCCTGATGTCACTGATGATACTCAGCATCCCAGCTGTCCAAGGGGAGCCTCGTTGGGGTATCATGTCAACGTTCCCACTTCCAACGCCGGTGATGTATAATGCTCAGGTCTTTCCCCGATTCTTTGCCACCAATAGGGAGCTGGGTCTAGCCTTTTTGCCTAAGGACAGTTTCGGAGGCTCTGGATAAACAGACTTCAGCCAATACTCAAATTCAGGGGGCTTGATGTTGGTGAACCAACGTATATATTTAGTATTGGGCTGTGAGCAGAAGCTCCCTGGTTTATGTGTCACCTCCATTCAATATGAAAATTTTACCAAAGCAACTAATTTGTCTAAGAGTCTTTCACAGTTCATGTTACAGAATTGGACCACAGAATTTGAACAGACCCTCCGAGAATTGAGGACCGCTATTATCCAGATTAATTCCACCCGCCTCGATCTGTCCCTGACGGAGGGCCTATCATCTTGGATTGCCTCGGCTGTTTCCTATTTTAAGAAATGGGTGTGGGTGGGGTTATTCTTTGCAGCCATCTGCTGTGGTCTGCTGTTGCTTCTTTGGCTGGTTTGCAAAACTCAGGAATCAGGCAAAAAGAGATAAGGTGGTTATCGCCCAGGCACTTGCCGCACTTGATAGTGGAACGTCAGCTGATGTTTGGCTGTCTATGCTTAAGCAATAGGCCACCGGCCGGATAGCTCTTGCACACCCGGAGCCTTGGCTCATTGCACAGTGTAGAGTGTCTGGCTTGAGCAGCCCATGAGGGATGTTGGGCAAGGCATCGCACAGAGAGTTGCTCAATAGGCAGGCCTCTATGGGAGGCACGTTGTCCTGCATAAGGGTTGCCTGCCCTAGTTCCCCTTTCCCAGAAAGCAGCAGAGGACATTTCGAGAGCGCCTCGGGTCAAGCTAACAGCCTGATGGTGACTCTTGTACATGGTCTTAATGTTTCTTTGGGAAGGTACGACCTCTGCCTCTATCCTTCAACATATGGGTGACCTATTTGCTTGTGAAAATATAAAGCCTTATCATTAAATAAGAAAAAAGGGGGAGATGTAGGGAGCCGTCTGTACATTCTCCATTACAAGATGGCACTGACATCCGGCTGACAGTTGGCATAAATAAGCCTGTGCGCGCGTGCAAGGGGATTTCTCCCGCGCCTCTCCTGTGGCGTCATTCGGCCTGATGAGCGAGCAACCAGTCAGGGAGTGACACGTCCTAAGCGAGGCTGAGTTTCTATATAAGGGTGTGTGTTTTGCTCTCGGGGTCTTCGCTCTACAGTTGGTGTAAGCTTATGCTCTGCCTCTCAAGAAGCATTAAAGCTATTATCGCAGAAGTATCCTATCTGTGTGCCGCGTCTTTCTTGCTGGCGAGATGGTAGCGTGGGACAACTGGTGCCGAAACCTGGGAACTTGTCCAATCCATCATCAGCACCATCGAAGACCACCAACTTTCGAGTTGGGAGGATTCAGAACTGCGAGGAGGTAAGTTCAGCAAGGTATGACTGATCCTCATAACATCTTTGCTTTAGTATCGCTTTCATTCTCTTTCTGTTGATCCTCTTTTGTTACCATCGAGGCCGCTGCTAAGGAGATTTCTGTACTTAAGTCGGACATAGATAAGCCGCGGTACACTGCGCCTCTTAAGTCTTTTGTAAATAAAAAAGCGAGGCGCTCCAGATCCACTTTTGGTTTCGCGTGGTGCCAACGCTTGTAAGACGGATGTAGATAAGCCGCGGGCGTCCGTTGCACAGCCATGGGCTCTTCGCATTCCACTGTTACAGCACTGCAATCAATCCTTACACAGCTGGATCTGAAGCTATCTCACCGACTCCTACAGCGATTTGTCAAGGATGTAGACAGTGTAGCTCCCTGGTTCGCGGTCTCGGGCTCTCTCTCATTGGCCTCATGGAGGAAGTTAGGAAGGAATCTTGAGCGTGCTCAGGCCAATGGAGAACTTGGGCCTAGCGCTATGGCCATCTGGACAATGATAGAAAATTGTTTAGAGGATGAGGATTGTAAGTCTGCTATTGCGGAGGGACAAGGGATTTTAACCGAGTTTCAGGATAATCTATCAGAAGCTGAACAAAGTGAGAGGATGGGTGCGCGCAAAAAGGAAACTAAAAGTGAAAAAGGACCCTCTGGAAAAGATAGTCAGGAGGAGAAACCAAAGAAATCCCATAGGAGGTCTAAAAAGAAAGACCTAAAGAAAAGGGAGAGCTCAAGCGGCCTCTATCCTAAGTTATATCTGGAGGCCCCAGGTATTGAAGGCCCGTCTGAGTCCGAAGAGTCTGATGTCTTGGACACAGAAGAGGAGGCAGACTTGGAGGAAGAGGCCTCCAGATATGAAGGGGAAAGGTACGACCCCGATAATGATTTTGGCTTTCCTATTACTATTAAGAAAGGGGACGAGAAGCCTTCTGCTTTATTGCCTTCTGCTCCTCCACCTCCATATGAGCTTGACAACTGAGGGACCCGAGGATCCCGTAGAGAAGGCTTCTCCTTAATCCCGTCAGGGGTCAGAAGAAAGCTGGCTTCGTTACACCTCACATTTCCAGTTTTCGAGAATGCGGACGGAGGGAGAGTGGCCGCCCCAGTGGATTATAATCAAATAAAGGAATTGGTGTAGTCAGTCAGAAAATATGGAGTTACAGCAAATTTTACCATAGTTCAACTAGAAAGATTGGCCCTGTATCATTTGACTCCAGCAGATTGGGAGACGATTGCAAAAGCAGCTTTGGTCAGCATGGGCCAATATATGGAATGGAGGGCCCTCTGGCATGAGGCGGCCCAAACACAGGCAATAACTCCGGAGCAGCAAGCCTGGACTTTTGAATTACTCACTGGGCAGGGCCCTCATGTTAATAATCAAATGAATTATCATTGGGGAGCTTATGCACAAATTTCAGCTACAGCCATTAAGGCCTGGAAGTCGCTCTCCCGTAAAGGGGAGGGTAGTGGTCAGCTTACTAAGATCAAGCAGGGCCCCCAGTAACCTTTCTCAGACTTTGTAGCCAGGATGACAGAAGCAGCAGAACGCATTTTCGGGGATACTGAACAAGTCATGCCCCTGCTAGAACAATTGATTTTTGAACAAGCTACCCAAGAATGCCGCACCGCTATAGCACCTCGAAAAAATAAGAGGCTACAGGATTGGCTTAGGGTATGTAGGGAGATAGGGGTGCCTCTGAGCAATACAGGTTTAGCGGCGACAATTATCCAGGCGCAAAGGCAGAACAAAAAACCTCCCGGTAAGACATGTTTTGGATGTGGAAAACCAGGGCACATAAAAAAGGACTGTAAAATGTCCAACGCACCTAGGGCGAGCCTCTGCACCCGATGTGGCAAAGGCTACCATCGGGCGGAGCAATGCAGATCTGTTAGAGACATTAAAGGGAGACTCCTCCCTCCGACAGAGGCTCTGACCCTTGAGGTGTCAAAAAACGGGCAGATGGGCCCTTGGTCCCAGGGCCCTCGAAGATATGGGAAACGATTTGTCAAATCTCTAGAAGGGAATCAGGAGAGCGGCCAAGCAGACCCATCAGAATGGTCCTGCGTGCCGCCTCCTCAATCTTACTAATGCCCCAAATGGGTATTCAGCCCGTGCCTTTAGAATCAATTATTCTGCCTTCAGGCACTATGGGATTGATCCTTGGGCGAGGCTTCCTTATAGCACGGGGGCTCATAGTACATCCAGGAATTGTGGATGATGACCACACCCCCGAGATACAGGCACTATGCTCAAGCCCTACTGGCGTTTTCTCCATCAGTCAGGGAGACAGGGTTGCACAATTGCTGCTCCTACCTCATGATAACCAACATGGGCCCATTGATGGTGTCCAAATACAAATGGGATCCTCAGGAACAGACTCTGCCTATTTGGTCATGTCTTTAAATAGTAGGCCAAAAACTACACTTTGGATAAATGAAAAGAAATTTGAAGGCGTTTTGGACACGGGGGCTGATAAGAGCATTATCTCCACCTACTGGTGGCCGAAGACATGGCCAATGGTGGAATCGTCACACTCTTTACAGGGTCTTGGCTATAAGTCCTGCCCCACTATCAGTGCCGCCCCCCTTAGCTGGAGAACCCAGGAGGGTCAAAAAGGGCAATTTACTCCTTATGAATTACCGATGCCTGTGAATCTATGGGGACGAGATGTCATGCAAGACATGGGACTGATGCTGACAAACGAATATTCACCACAGACTCAGGGGATCATGGGCAAGATGGGATATCGGCAGGGCAACGGTTTGGGCCGCTATGAACAGGGGTGCCTTGAGCCCGTTGCTCCTAACCCCAATAGAAATAGACAGGGTCTGGGTTTTTCCTAGGCGCCACTGAGGCTGCACAACCCATACCTTGGAAAACGGAGGATCCGGTATGGGTTCCTCAGTGGCCGCTTACCTCTGAAAAATTACAAGCGGTGAATCAGCTTATAGAGGAGCAATTAAAATTAGGCCATATTGAGGCCTCCACCTCACAATGGAATACTCCAATTTTTGTAATAAAAAAGAAATCTGGAAAATGGCGCTTGCTTCATGATTTACGCGCTATTAATGAGCAAATGCAGCTTTTTGGCCCCATACAACGCGGTCTACCGGTGCTTACCACACTTCCCAAATTTTGGCCGCTATTGATTGTGGATATTAAGGAATGTTTTTTTTTCCATACCTTTACATGAGCATGGCAGACCCAGATTTGCCTTTACTTTACCATCTATAAATCATGCTGAACCGGAAAAGAGGTTTCAGTGGAAGGTCTTACCACAAGGCATGGCAAACAGTCCAACCATCGGTCAGCTGTATGTGTATGAAACCTTGGCCCCAGTTAAAAGACAATTCCCTTCTCTGATGCTGTTGCATTATATGGATGACATCTTGCTATGTCATAAAGATTTTGATCTTTTAAAACTGGCATACCCTGTGTTGTTGCAAGCATTGGAGAAGAGAGGCCTATATATAGCCACAGATAAAGTACAAATCTCGGATACTGGACATTTTTTAGGCTCCAAGATATTTCCAGATAAGATTGTACCACAGAGATTAGAAATCAGAAAGGATTATCTACATACTCTTAATGATTTTCAAAAGTTATTGGGGGACATAAATTGGCTCAGACCTTTTCTAAAAATTCCCTCCGCTGAGCTTAAGCCTTTGTTTGATGTGTTGGAGGGAGATGGCCACATTGCATCCCCAAGAGAATTGACTCCCGCCGCAAGACAGGCTTTACTAAAGGTGGAAGCAGCCATACAGTTGGCTCAATTGTCACGCATATAGGAAAATAAACTGATTACTCTATGCGTGTTCAGGACAAAAGTGCTTCCGACCGCCGTATTATGGCAACAAGGTCCTTTATTATGGATACACCCTAATGCTTCTCCCATGAAAGTTATTGATTGGTACCCAGACGCGGTGGCCCAACTGGCCATGAGAGGATTAAAGGCCTCCCTCATGCACTTCGGCATTGAACCTAATTTGCTGATTGTACCCTATAATGCTGTACAGCTTGCCACCCTTGCCGCTACTTCAAATGATTGGGCTATTTTGGTCACAACCTTTGTTGGAAAGATAGACAATCATTATCATAAACATCCACATTTACAATTTGCCCTTACCCAGCCTATGATTTTTCCAAAAATTACCTCAAGTCATCCTACTAAAAATGGACTGGTGGTGTATACTGATGGGTCTAAGACAGGATTGGTATCTTTTGTGGTGGAGGGCAAAATATACTCCAAACAATTTCAAGAAACATCGCCTCAAGTGGTGGAATGCATGGTAGTTTTGGAAGTACTACAAAGGTTTCAGGGTCCATTGAAAATCGTGTCAGATTCATCTTATGTAGTTAACGCTGTAAAATTGTTAGAAACTGCTGGCATTATAAAAATGACCAGCAAGGTTGCAATCATGTTTCTGGACATCCAAAATTGTCTGCTTGCTAGAGGGCAGCCATTCTTTATTACTCACATAAGGGCACATTCCGGGCTACCAGGACCCATGGCCTTAGGTAATGATTTGGCTGACAAAGCAACTAGATTGGTTGCCATGGTTCTAGCCCCACCACTAGAGGCTGGCAAGGAATTTCACAAGAATTTTCATGTGACTTCTGAAACCCTGAGATGCCATTTTTTCCATCACTAGGAAGGAGGCTCGTGAGATTGTTGTCAATTGTCAACACTGTTGTCAGTTTCTGCCTGCACCCCATTTTGGAATTAATCCTCGCAGCATTCAGCCCTTACAGGTTTGGCAGATGGATGTGACCCATGTCTCATCCTTTGGAAAGTTACAATATGTGCATGTATCAATAGACACCTGCTCTGGCGTTCTCCATGCCACACCACTCACTGGGGAGAAAACCTCCCATGTGATTCAACACTGTCTTGAGGCATGGAGTGCCTGGGGTAAGCCTAAATGTTTAAAAACTGACAATGGGCCTGCCTATACTTCTCAAAAATTCAGACAGTTTTGTGCACAAATGCAAGTCACACATGTCACGGGCTTGCCATATAATCCTCAAGGACAAGACATTATTGAGCGTGCACATCGCACACTCAAATCATATCTCCTTAAGCAAAAAGGGGGAATAATGATCGGTTTGCCCCCCGTGCCACGGTTGGCTATAGCAATGGCACTTTTCACCATGAATTTTTTAAACATGGATGAACATGGTCAGTCTGCGGCAGAGCGACATTGCTCAGACCCATGTCGACCTAAGAAACTGGTAAAATGGAAAGATGTGTTAACCAATGAATGGAAAGGCCCAGATCCTATTCTCATAAGATCCAGGGGAGCTGTTTGTGTTTTCCCACAGAATGAAGAAAATCCTTTCTGGGTCCCAGAAAGACTCACTCGGATGGTCCTGGAGTAGAAAGATGTAGAGACCCGAGGACAAGAAAAAGGGGAGCCGACTGCTCCCCCTGATATCACTGATGATACTCAGCATCCCAGCTGTCCAAGGGGAGCCTCGTTGGGGAATCATGTCAACGTTCCCACTTCCAATGCTGGTGATGTATAATGCTCAGGTCTTTCCCCGATTCTTTCCCCACCAATAGGGAGCTGGGTCTAGCCATTTTACCTAAGGACAGTTTCGGAGGCTCTGGATAAACAGACTTCAGCCAATACTCAAATTCAGGGGGGCTTGATGTTGGTGAACCAACGTATAGATTTAGTACATATTATGGCAATTGGCCCAATTGGGCTGTGAGCAGAAGCTCCCTGGTTTATGTGTCACCTCCATTCAATATGAAAATTTTACCAAAGCAGCTAATTTGTCTATGAGTCTTTCTCAGTTCATGTTACAGAATTGGACCACAGAATTTGAACAGACCCTCCGAGAATTGAGGACCGCTATTATCCAGATTAATTCCACCCGCCTCGATCTGTCCCTGACGGAGGGCCTATCATCTAGGATTGCCTCGGCTGTTTCCTATTTTAAGAAATGGGTGTGGGTGGGGTTATTCTTTGCAGCCATCTGCTGTGGTCTGATGTTGCTTCTTTGGCAGGTTTGCAAAACTCAGGAATCAGGCAAAAAGAGATAAGGTGGTTATCGCCCAGGCACTTGCCGCACTTGATAGTGGAACGTCAGCTGATGTTTGGCTGTATATGCTTAAGCAATAGGCCACCGGCCGGAAAGCTCTTGCACACCCGGAGCCTAGGCTCATTGCACAGTGTAGAGTGTCTGGCTTGAGCAGCCCATGAGGGATGTTGGGCAAGGCATCGCACAGAGAGTTGCTCAATAGGCAGGCCTCTCTGGGAGACACGTTGTCCTGCATAAGGGTTGCCTGCCCTAGTTCCACTTTCCCAGAAAAACGGCAGAGGACAGGTCGAGAGCACCTCAGGTCAAGCTAACAGCCTGATGGCGACTCTCATACATGGTCTTAATGTTTATTTGGGAAGGTACGACCTCTGCCTCTATCCTTCAACATATAGGTGACCTATTTGCTTGTGAAAATATAAAGCCTTATCCTTAAATAAGAAAAAAGGGGGAGATGTAGGGAGCCATCCCTACATTTTCCATTACAAGATGGCACTGGCATCCGGCTGGCGGTTGGCATAAATAAGCCTGTGCGCACATGCAAGGGGATTTCTCCAGGACCAGCTCCAAAACTACAGAGAGCGTGTCTCAAAGAAACAAATAGATAGATTGATGATGCCCATATGTAGATGTTGTCTGAGAACTGTAACCTGACACATACATTTACAGTCAATGATCTGTTTCTCAAACCTCTGACCTGACATAACTGTGCCAAGCAGGATTGGACACATGACAGTTTCCTCATTACCAATTAAATATTAATTGCCTCAAAATAACCTTCCAAAACTGTGCACCCAAAATTATCTGTATTCATACACATGACAGGGATGAAAACTTGTTGAGAAATTACAGAATCACTACCCCTATCACAGTCTGGTCCTTTCTCATAAAGTTTACTAAATCACCTGAATTTTTTCTCAATTTTTCCTACAGTGTAAACAATAAACCATGCCTCCTACTCTTGCCTGGAGGCAGAAAAAAATTGCTCTACAAGTGAATTGTTTTCCTATGACCATATTGTGTACGACTTCATGAGGGAAAGTGGAAAATTTTAAATCTCTTATGTGGAATAGTTACTTAAGAATTTTGGAGATGTAATATATAGCACAGATGTTCATTGCTTTGGAGAGTAACAGACTTGTGTCAAAGCCAATTGATTCAACATGGAGAGTTTGCCTCAGCAACATTATTTTCTATCAGGATGAAAATGCAGCTGTTCTCCCTTCCTAGGGAGAAATCCCTTCACACACTTGGGAGATTAATAAAGAAAAATCTCTTTAATGATGGCATGAGTACATCTCTAGCTAATGCTCAAAGTAGACCCAGATTAGATACATTCACATTCCACATACACAATCTTCCTTAAATGTCTTTTGGGTCCATGGTCCAAGTTACACTTTGAACAAATTAAAGAGAGACAGGCAACTTGTAGTTGTAGGCACTGAGATATATGGGAGGAAACATCCTAGAGTGATTTCTTAAATACACCATTGACCTGGTCTTGAACTCATTATGATCTGCCAACCTCTGCCTTCAGAGTGCAGGGATTTAAGATTCTTCAGAATAGTACCTTGTATACTACTCCAAGGTGGGATGGGAGGAATGGAAGAAAATAGGGGACTTCTATGAAGTAGCAGGAAACATCAGACCATGGGACAAATTCTGGAGGCAGATAATCGAATAACACTATACAAGAGGAACACAGGGTATCTCAAGAACATTACTGACTAAGCCCAAGATGGGATTTCCATCAATAATGACAGCTCTACATGGTTGGAAAGCTTAGGTTCTCAGGATTTGAAGCAAACCCTCTATGAAAGCTGTGACTGCAGATCATTACCAGCTCTACCAAGCACACTCCTGGTTTTAGAGAAAGCTCTGCTTTTTTTTTTTTTTTTTGTCAATATATTAGGCCCTTAGGGAAGCCTCCCAAGAATGTTCCTCCTCCATGACTGAGTGCCTAAATGAAAACCATGTGATGAACTGCATGATAGGGCAAGTCCTTAACATGACAATGATTTGATTCTCAAATAGTTTTCACCTGGTGTCCTATTGCCCACCTGGAATAACAATGCTTGTCTCAAGAAGAACACTGTAACTTCATGGCACAAATGGCTTTAAGGTTGCTTTTGACAGTGTAATGCCTCCTTGAGCACCTTGTTAGAGGCCTGTTTTTCATAGATCAATGGGCATAATAACAGATTTTAAGTCAATGGTGGCTCATTGGTAACAGTTTGGACCCAAATGTCTGGACAATCCTCTTAAATAAATGTGTATTCTAACATCCTGATTTCTAGCAGAACTGATTATTATACAATTGTCTTTGGAGTGTCTTAGAAGCAGTCGTCTGTAAGCTAAAATCTACCTTGTGAGACTTACTATTTATTTCCAACATTTGGTAAATCATTTATGCAAACAATTTTATTCATCTACATCATGGCATGTAAGTAGAGTACACTGAACAAAAGGGAAGCCTTTTACAACAGCCACAGTAATGCATGTCAACAAATAAATGCAAAATGCAAAGTGCTAAATGTCTTGCAGATACTAGAGAAATGAGGCCTCTCCAAGGTTGGCAACCTTTCCATGGATGCAACTGAAACAGATTGATGTTGAGTAGAGACATGTTTCTATGCACAGTTCCCTGCTCCCAATGCTCTGAGCACATTCATCCCACAGAGCAAAGTGATTCAGAGGCCTACACCTTGGCAGTTTCCCATTCAGATTCAAATTGGTCAGGAATGTCAGGATCTGCCCCTCCCCAACTGGGAACAGCAGCCCCTCATTCACCATGTCATGGTTAGCAGCTCTTCCAATATATCCAGTCAACTCCCTGTGGCAGTAATTTAATCACAGCAGAAACAAAACATTGTACCACCTTCTCTTCAGAGACAAACGTGAAACTGGCACCCAGATGGGGCCTGTACCAGTTGGAGACACACACCTTTAATCCCAGGACTGGAGAGGCAGAGGAAGGTGCATCGCTGTGAGATTGATGCCACCATGGTCTACAGAGTTACTTCTAGGGCAGGCTCTGTAAGGATGGAAAAATTTAGCCTAAGTCTCCACTGACCCCAGGAGTAGGCAAAAGGTCACTTTCTTAACTGTTTATGACAGGGATGTTTAAGACATCACCTGTGAGTGAGTGAACACAGGAAATGAGTCTTGTCACACCACCCACTTCCTGGGTTAAGCACAGTCCTGGATAGTTCAAATTGATTTGTCTGCACTGGATGCTATGAGATGATTGGTTTAGGATGTGTGGGCTTTGTTGTAACCCTATAAAAGCTGTCTCAATCGTGTACACAAGATTCCCCCAGTCCTCTACTGCCTCGTGGAATATGGCTGCGGACCCCAATGCTCTTGAAATATAAGAGACCTCATGCTTTTGCATCAAGACCACTTCTCATGAGTGATTTCAGGGGGCCTGAGTTTGGGCATGAGTGTATATGTGCTCTGTGGGTCTTTCAGCTCCAAAGCTACTGAGAAACCCTGTCTCAAAAAAAAAAAAAAAAAAAAAAAAAAAAAAAACAAACAAAGCCATACAAACACAAATATGCCCTATAAATATTCATAATGACAGGTTACCTGAAGGGCCTGATTGGATATTGACGCCTGAGTGACAAAGGTTACACAGTCCTTAATGACACAGTACAATGTTTCCTGAAACTGTATTCCACCCCAGACAAATATATTTTCTAGATCAGCAGAGATATGCATTTATATAGCACTTGTCCCAGACTCCAAAAGCAAACCCTGCTATCTTCCTGTACTCTTTTCTTCCTTCTGGATACAATGTGGCTAGCTAGCTTGCACAGGACAGTAAGCAATGTTGTTGACGTGATTATTCCCTGTCCCAAAATAAGAGGATTCCATGACACAACAGGAGATATTTATTCTGTAGTTTCACACTGAAATCCCATGAACTAAAGGTAGTTGTTGCATGGTTCTCACTTGGACTTCAGACTCACAGGGTAGAAATACAAAAACCAGATCTCAAAGAAGAAAATACGTGTTTATCCAATCAGAAGGCTGGGTGAAGGCTGCATTTCTCTAGAAATATGAACCCAGTCTTGTTCAAGTAGAGAACACTGAATAATGCAGACGTTTTCTCATCTGCCCACTGAGGAAGCTGTGCTGGCTCACCATAGTTCTCATAGAGGCTTTCTTCCCAGCCCCATTCTCTCCAAGTATTCAACTAACCATGGAGACAACAATTTTTATTATTATTAATTTCTCAAGAATTTGTGCTGAATTTCAGGAATAAATTCCCAATGCAATGGACCTATCATCCAGTCTTCTGGCAAGAGAAAGATTTATCGTCTTGTTTGTGCTATGGTTCCTGCATTTCTCTAATGTTTGTCTGAAGGGCCTGTGGCAACCAGGTAAAATGGACCATGGCTTCTCCTAACCTAAGCAAGAAGCCACAGATTAAATATCTTCTTTTGGTGTTCTAAATCTCTCTTTAGTTTTTAATATTCTTGAGCACATTTCTATCTGTTAAGTAAGAGAATCATTCCAGTGTGCATTATATAATCATCTCTGCAAGCTCTTTATTTTATGTGGAGGACAAAGGAGAGAATGAACCTGTGCACTGCAGGAAAAGAGCTGAGTCATCATTGCAGACAAGTAAGTGACATTAAAAATCCTTATGCACCAGGTGGTGGTGCCCCATGCCTTTGATCCCAGCACTCAGGAGGTAGAGGCAGACAGATCTCTGTGACTTCAAGGCCAGCCAGGTTTACAGACTAAGTACCAGGGCATTGTGGAAAACTGTGTATAAAAACCAAAAATAAATAAATAATTCAATTAAAGAGAAAAATCTACTGAAAACAACAACAGTAATCACAATAATTATAATAATTGGGATGCAATAGTCCAGCCTGGTTTATAGAGATAGTTCAAGGACAGCAGGTTTCTCACAGGGAAACCTGTCTCAGAACAGCAAAAATAAATAAATAAATAAATAAACAAACAAACAAACAAATAAATAGATAGATAGAATAATGTCTCTGCAGATCTCTAAAAGTGTAGGTCTGCAGTAGAAGCCAGTGTCAGTGACCCCTGTGCTTTGACTTTAAGAACACTCTAACCTTGGAGGAAGTGCTCTTGTCACTGATGCTTCACTAGCCAATCAGGGGCATCAGTGCCACCATCCAAGTCATAGGCTTTTCAGGACACTCCCTAGAGACATGGTACAGGCTTGGTTTTATAGCAGAACAGGCGCCATTGGACTGACTTCTGTGCTGATTGTTGCTGTGAAGAATTCTGAGCATGGAAGAGTGCAGAAGCCACAGCATTGTGAATGAGAGGATGCTACCTGAAACTAGGGAGGTCATAGTAGACAGTTTGGCAAGGCCTCCTGCAAGCTTGTTGGGAACCTGTCACCATATTCTGTGAGGTCACATGTGGTCCTAGCAACACCCCAGTTCTGGATGTTGACCTATGAATAGTTCAGTCTATGGGCTGCACTTGTGGAAAGCATTTCAATCAGGAGTCTTTGTGTAGAAAAGTCTTTGTACTCAACACCAACTTACTTTTTTGCTTTCGATTTTATGCTGGAGCCGCGCTGCGCATCTGTTTTGTGTTTGTCTCTGTCTCTTGTTTGGTGGCATTATCTTTGACACCCTCCTCTCTGAAGGGATGGGACAGTCTATAACAACCCCCTTAAGTCTCACTCTCCAGCACTGGGGCGACGTCCAAGACACAGCCAACAACCAGTCATTGGATGTCCGAAAGAAGAAATGGATTACTCTCTGCTAGTCCAAGTGGCCAACCTTTAATGTTGCCTGGCCGCAAGACGGGACATTTAACCTAGATACTATTTCACAGGTGAAAGCCAGAGTGATGGATCCAGGGCCACATGGCCACCCGGACAAGGTTGCCTACATCGTCACCTGGGAAGCCTTGGCTTCTGACCCTCCACCTTGGGTTAAGCCTTTCACAACCCCCGCACGTCCTTCCCTGACTCCTACCGCTCCTTCCTTACCTCCCCCTCCTCTTACCACCCGGACCACATCCTCCCTTTATTCCACCCTCACAAAGAGTACAGTGACAAGGAAACCTTTGGGAAGCTCTAAGGCAGTCAAGGAGAAGTCCAAAAGAGCACCCACTGAGGTGTTACCGCCCAGTCCTGACTCTCCTCTTATTGACTTACTCTCTGATGAACCTCACCCATACCAGGGTCCAGGAGCTGAACAACAAGGAGAAGCTGCGGCTGCAGGTCGGGGGCCTCCCGAGCGACCCCCGACCCCGGAAGCGCCTGCCCCTTCGCCGATGGCCGGGCGACTGAGAGGTCGGCGGGAGCCCCCGCCAGATTCCACTTCTCACGCTCTCCCACTCCGGACATGGCCGAACGGCCAACCTCAGTATTGGCCCTTTTCGGCCTCTGACCTCTATAATTGGAAAAATAATAACCCTTCCTTTTCCAAAGACCCCACCACCCTAACCTCTTTGATCGAGTACATTCTAGTTGCTCATCAACCCACCTGGGATGATTGCCAGCAGTTGCTGCAGGCCCTGCTGACCTCTGAAGAGAAACAGTGGGTCTTCCTCAAGGCTTAGAAAGACGTTCCCGGTGAAAATGGCCGCCCCACGCTATTGCCTAATGAAATTGATGCTGCCTTCCCCTTGGAACGCCCTGGTTGGGATTTCACTACAGTTGAAGGTAGGAACCACCTGCGCCTCTATCACCAGTTGCTCATAGCGGGTCTCCACGGGGCAGCACGCCACCCCACCAATTTGGCCCAGGTAAAGCAGGTCATACAGGGCTCGGAGGAAACTCCATCAGCATTTTTAGAAAGACTTAAAGAAGCCTATCGTATGTATACTCCCTATGATCCAGAGGATCCAGGACAGGCTACCAAAGTCTCTATGACTTTTATTTGGCAATCAGCTCCTGATATCAGAAAAAAATTAGAGAGGCTTGATAACCTCAAGGAAACTCCCTACAGGATTTATTAAAAGAAGCAGAATGCATCTTTAATAAGAGAGAGACAATTGAGGAAAGAGAGGAACAGCCGTGTAAGGAGTCAGAACAGAGAGAGGAGAGATTTAGAAAGAGAGATGAGGAGAGAGAGAATGATAGGGAACGGAAACGGAAAAAAGAATTTAGCAAACTGCTGGCCACCGTCGTTTCAGGTCAGGATAGAAAAGGACTTAAGACAGGGGGAGACTGCAAGGGACCCCGAGTGGAGAAGGTCCAATGTGTCTATTGCAAGGAATGGGGACACTGGGTAAAGGACTGTCCAAAGCGACCCAGGGGGCCGAAGAAGCCCAGGCCCCCGACCTCCCTTCTGACCCTGGAGGATTAGGACAGTCGAGGCCAGGAGCCCCCCCCAGCCCAGGATAACTCTCAATGTTGGGGGGCAACCAGTCACCTTCCTAGTAGATACCAGAGCCCAGCACTCAGTCCTAACCCATACCTCGGGACCACTCAGTTTCCGATCGGCCTGGGTCCAAGGAGCTACAGGTGGTAAGAGATACCAATGGACGACGGATCGAAAAGTACAGCTGGCTACTGGTAAGGTGACACATTCTTTTCTGCATGTCCCAGATTGCCCTTATCCACTATTAGGAAGAGACCTCCTCACTAAATTAAAGGCTCAAATTCACTTTGAAGATAGAGGGGCTAACATAATGGGCCCCAAAGGGGCCCCCCTCCAGATTCTCACACTGCATCTGGAAGATGAATATAGACTTTATGAAACTCAAAGACCCCAGGGACCTGACATGACTCCTTGGCTTGATAAATTCCCACTGGCATGGGCCGAGACTGGGGGAATGCGATTAGCGCTGCGACAGCCTCCGCTCATAATACAACTAAAGGCTACAGCTGCCCCCGTCTCCATTAAGCAATACCCCATGTCTTATGAGGCATATCAGGGAATAAAACCTCATATAAGGAGGCTGCTGGACCAGGGCATCCTCACCCCCTGTCGCTCAACCTGGAATACTCCCCTACTGCCGGTAAAGAAACCTGGTACTGGGGATTATCGGCCAGTGCAGGATTTAAGAGAGGTCAACAAGAGGGTAGAAGACATATACCCTACGGTCCCCAACCCTTATACTCTACTGAGCACACTGCCACCTTCCCACACTTGGTACACTGTATTTGATTTAAAGGATGCTTTCTTCTGCCTACAGCTGCATCCTGTGAGTCAATCTCTGTTTGCCTTTGAATGGAAGGAACCAGATCTTGGGCTCTCAGGCCAATTAACTTGGACCAGGCTTCCCCAAGGGTTCAAGAACAGCCCAACCCTCTTTGACGAGGCTTTGCATCAAGATCTGGCAGATTTCAGGGTGCAGCACCCTGCCCTGTTACTGCTCCAATATGTCTGATGCTGGCGGCAGAATCAGAACAGGAGTGCAGGGAGGGCACAGAAGCCCTCTTGCAGACACTAGGACAATTAGGATATCAGGCATCCACAAAGAAGGCCCAAATATGCCAAAAAGAGGTCATCTACCTAGGCTATCAATTAAGGGATGGACAGAGATGGCTGACTGAGGCACGTAAACAGACTATTACTGACATCCCTGCCCCTAAAAATCCCCGCCAGCTGCGGGAGTTTCTGGGGACTGCAGGGTTCTGCCGCCTCTGGATTCCAGGGTTTGCGGAGATGGCTGCACCCCTATACCCTCTCACCAAACAAGGGACTCTGTTTAATTGGGGAGAGGAACAACAGAAGGCATTCCAGGATATTACAAAGGCCTTGCTGGCCTCCCCAGCGTTGGGCCTCCCTGATACCACCAAACCCTTCGAATTGTTTGTGGACAAATGGCAGGGCTATGCTAAAGGAGTACTCACACTCAGAGACTGGGCCCCTGGAAGCGTCCAATAGCTTACTTATCCAAGAAACTTGATCCAGTAGCGTCGGGCTGGCCACCCTGCTTGCGAATGATAGAAGCCATTGCAGTCCTTGTCAAGGATGCCGGCAAATTAACTCTGGGTCAGCCTTTAACTATCCTAGCACCCCATGCAGTAGAAGCCTTGATTAGACAACCTCCAGACTGCTGGCTCTCCAACGCCTGCATGACTCATTACCAGGCCATGCTCCTGGATGCGGACCGAGTCCAATTCAGTCCAGTGGTTGCACTTAACCCCGCCACTCTGCTCCCCCTGCTGGGAAAGCCAGAACTGCATGACTGTCTCCAGATCCTTGCAGAAATGCACGGGACCAGACCGGACCTGAGGGATCAACCCCTCCGAGATGTAGACTACACCTGGTACAGGGATGGCAGCAGCATCCTGGTGAGCGGGGAGCGGAAGGCGGGAGCAGCCATGACCACAGAGACGGAGGTAGTCTGGGCAAAAGCCTTTCCGGCAGGCACCTCAGCCCAGAGAGCTGAGCTCATCGCACTAACCCAGGCCCTTCAGATGGCAGAAGGTAAGAGACTGAACGTCTATAAAGATAGCCGATACACCTTTGCCACTGCCCACATACATGGGGAAATTTACCGGAGGCGAGGACTATTAACTTCAGAAGGAAAAGAAATTAAAAACAAGGCTGAGATCCTGGCACTGCTAAAAGCCTTGTTTCTGCCTCAGAAATTGAGCATTATGCATTGCCCTGGCCATCAAAGAGGCAATAGCCCGGAGGCAAAAGGGAACCGACTAGCAGACACAGTTGCAAGGGAGGCTGCTCTAAACTCCCTCAGCACCACCCGAGCCCTTCCTTTGACGTGCCCAGGGGAGAATCAGGAACTCAGACGCTCCCTGTCATATAGCCAAGAGGACATAAATCTCCTAAAGAAAATGGGGGCCACTTATGACCCCAAAAAGGGACATTGGATTTTCAAAGGAACAATCGTTAGACCCATGAGACAAACCTACGAACTGATAGACTGTTTACATAAACTAACCCATCTGAGCCCCAAAAAGATGAAGACTCTCCTAGAATGCCAGGAGATGTGACAATACCTCCTAAATAGAGACGGGGCCATACAAAAAGTAACTGATGAATGCAAAGCCTGCGCCCAGGTAAATGCAGGCAGGACTAAGCTCGAACCAGGGATCCGAGTTCGAGGACACCGTCCCGGTACCCATTGGGAAATCGATTTCACAGAGGTAAAGCCTGGATTATATGGATACAGATACCTACTGGTGTTCATAGACACCTTCTCTGGATGGGTAGAAGCTTTCCCCACAAAACATGAAATGGCAAAGACCGTGACCAAGAAACTCTTGGAAGAAATCTTCCCCAGGTATGGGATGCCCCAGATCCTGGGTACTGACAATGGGCCCACCTTCGTCTCCCAGGTAAGTCAGTTGGTGGCTAAGCTTTTGGGCATTGATTGGAAATTACATTGTGCATACAGACACCAAAGTTCAGGACAGGTAGAGTGCATGAATAGAACAATTAAGGAGACTTTGTCTAAATTAACGCTTGCAACTGTCTCTAGAGACTGGGTGCTCCTCCTGCCTTTAGCCTTATACAGGGCCCAAAACACGCCGGGCCCACATGGACTCACCCCATTTGAAATATTATATGGGGCCCCGCCCCCATTTATGAATTTCTTGGATTCCAACATTGCTGATTTTGCTAATAGTCATTCTCTGGAAGCTCATTTGCAGGCATTACAGATTGTCCAGAGAGAAGTCTGGAAACCACTTGCAGCAGCCTATCGGGAGCAGCTAGATAAGCCGGTGGTACCACACTCCTACCAGATAGGAGACACTGTATGGGTACACAGACACCAGACTAAGAACCTGGAACCCCGGTGGAAAGGACCATACACTGTCCTCTTGACTACCCTGACGGCACTAAAGGTTGACGCCATCGCAGCCTGAATCCACACTTCCCACGTCAAGGCCGACCACACCACGGGAGAGAAGAACCTGACCACGACCTCACCATGAAGAATTCAGCACACCCAAAACCCGCTAAAGCTAAGACTTACCCGTGGGGCCCCTTAACCATTTTATGGGCCTTGTTGGGACTAGGAATTGTGATGCAGGAAGGAAGCCCTCACCAAGTGTACTCTTTGACATGGCAAGTTTGGTCCCAGAGCTGGGAGGTTGTTTGGGAAATTCAGGGCAACCATGCGCTTAACACCTGGTGGCCTAATTCACCCCCGACTTTTGCCAACTGGCTGCCGGCCTGGACACTTGGGTAATCCCAACTATGGGTCCCCATAACTTACAATCATACATGGGAGCCAGACCCCAACAGATGACGGCCCATGGATGCAGCAGCCCCACCGCTAGATGCAAATTAGCCCAAACTGGTTTTTATGTTTGCCCCCGAGATAATAGAGATCGAGCCACAGCCTACCGATGTGGGGGATATGAGGCATACTTTTGCTATGAATGGGGCTGTGAGACCACTGGGGACGCCTACTGGCGGCCCTCCTCTTCCTGGGATTTGATCACAGTCAAACGAAAATATACTCTACCTGACTCTGATGGACACACTTATTATTACCAGAGAGGAACTGATGGAAATGCCAATTGGAAGAAACCACTGTCATTACCTCTCAGGATCGCATTCACAAGGCCAGGACGGCAGGCCACTGGATGGCAACAGGGGTACACTTGGGGTCTCAGATGGTATCTCCCAGGGACAGATAAAGGTGTCACTTTCAAAATTAAACATAAAGTGAACACAGCAACCCATTCCATCGGACCCAATATGGTCATAGCAGACCAAAAACCACCCTCCCAGCCGGCCCCAGTTGTACCCCCCTTATTACACCCTGTTGCCCCAACAGCCTCCTTTGCCAGCAATAGCATCCCTAGTGTGCATACCCCTACTACCACTACCTTGGCTCCCCGCCAACCTGGGACTGGGGATAGACTACTCAACTTGATACAAGGAGACTATCTGGCTCTCAACCTCACAGATACGAACAGGACACAAGATTGCTGGATATGTCTGTTGTCAAGACCTCCCTATTATGAAGGGATGGCCGTTCTAGGTAATTACACCAACCACTCCACCACACCCACCAGCTGCATTTCCACCCCCCAACACAAGCTGACCCTATCTGAAGCATCTGGGCAGGGACTCTGTATAGGGACTGTTCCCAAAACCCACCAGGCCTTATGTAAAACAACCCAACATATGTCCACAGGAGCCTATTACTTAGCAGCCCCCGATGGGACTTACTGGGCATGTAGCACCGGCCTGACCCCATGTGTGTCTGTTCAAGTACTGAATACAATGATTATTGTATTCTGGTTGAATTATGGCCCAAAATAACATACCATGATCCAGAATACATTTACTGTCATTTTGAAGGGAGACCCCGATTTAAGAGAGAACCAGTATCTCTAACTCTGGCCTTGTTACTGGGAGATATCACCATGGGGGGAATAGCGGCAGGAGTGGGTACAGGCACTGCTGCTCTTATAGAAACCGGCCAATTTAAACAACTGCAGGCTGCCATGCACACTAACATCAAGGCACTGGAAGAATCGGTTAACCTCCCTCTCAGAGGTGGTCCTACAAAACAGGAGAGGATTAGATATGATATTTTTACGAGAGGGAGGATTATGCGGGGCACTCAAGGAGGAATGCTGTTTCTACGCAGATCACACCGGGTTAGTAAGAGACAGCATGGCAAAACTTAGGGAAAGATTAAAACAAAGACAAAAGCTATTCGAATCTCAGCAAGGATGGTTTGAAGGATGGGTCAATAGGTCCCCCTGGTTCACCACCCTATTGTCCTCTTTGATGGGTCCCTTGATCATCCTACTCCTAATCCTCCTGTTTGGACCTTGCATCCTCAACCGCTTAGTCCAATTCATGAAGGATAGACTCTGTCATCCAGGCTCTGGTTCTCACCCAACAGTATCAGCGATTAAAACAAATAGACCAATCCGACCCTGACTTCATAGAACTAACATAGACCACATGAATGGAAGATTCCATTCAAAGCCAGAAGAGAAATGGGGGAATGAAAGACCCCCGCTAATCATATTATATTAGCTTAGCTTAGCTGCTGCAGCACCATTATGAAGGAACCTTTGTGCACGTAGCCCCGGGTTCAGGACAGGGTCAGCAAGCTAGGGCTGCCAAACAGGATATCTGTGCCAGCCAGGAATGGAAAGTACCTGAAAAACACCCTGTGTACCCTAGATAGAGCCATTCATCTGCTTGCTATTCATCTGGTTGTTATTCATCTGGTTGCTATTCATCTGGTTGCTATTCACCTGGTTACTATGTACTAAGGGAACTTGTCCTCAGAATAACCCTGGCCTCATTTGAATTGACCAATGGCATCCCTGTAACCATGCATCTCGCTTCTTTACCTGCGCATTTGCTCCCCTGTCTCTATAAAAATCCCTTTCCCCAGCCTTTCGGCACGCAAGTCTTCAAGGAGATCTTGTTGCCCCAGATACCTGTGTATCCGAATAAAGCCTCTGGCTGATTGCATCCGCACGAGTGGTCTCGACTGATCCTTGGGCACGGGGTCTCTCCCGAGGGAAGACACTCCTTGAGGGTCTTTCATCCCATCATTGGAGAGGTCACCCAGGCCTGTAACCTACCTGTCTTTGGTTGGATATTTGCCCCCTCTGCCTTACCCATTACTGGGGAATAGTTTGTCAGGCACAAGTGGGCAGAGGCATTTTCTCTTGAGCCAAAGACAGTATCTGTGTTGTTTGAAAGTTGTCGTGGGCCTCTCTAATGCTGTGGCAAAGTAGCACCAAGTGCAAGGGCTACAAACCCCAATGATCTGCTCACATGTTGAAGTCCTTGTAAAAGACCTTCTGCATTGGCAAGTGACACTCAGGTTTCATAGATGTTAATGATCTGCATGGGTAAAGCATGTGTATAACTTAAAAACTGATCACTCCAGGATTTCTGGAGAAAAAATGATGCATTAACAGAGATATGTGTAAAAGACAGAGAACAAGAAGCCATATGAGCTCCTCACAAAAATTCAAGTATTCCTACAAGAGGTTAGTTTGTAAATTTAGTTTAAAAATGCCAATTTGTACTAGATAATAAGTGTGATTTGGGTGGCTAAGGCTTAACCCAAATCACCTGATAGTTGATCAGTGCTTGCAGTATTTACAGATTGGGAGAGGGCTATGGTAGAAACTGTTGCTTCAGTGGTGAAGGCAGCACTAGCAGTCATGATCATAAAATCTCCTTTCCTCTCTGCTCCACACCTGGGTACGTGGCCCCCGACAGCTTTTATAGTTGGCAGACCTGCTGAGAAAAATGAAACTTTCTCCAAAATTAGTAGCATTAGTTACAAAAAAAGAACGGAACCAGAATACAATGCCTGAGATAAAGGTGAAATTCTTGTCCTTTGAATCAAAGTGTAAATTTATAGCCACTGGATCCAAATTATAATTAATAGTCAGGAAAAAAATGCCACATATGGCTACTCAGACCCACAGGCATCAGGATGGGTAGATTCTTGAAGACCCATCGGACCTTCCTTCTGGCTGTTACAATCACTGTCCCTCCACATATGGCGAATCAGCCGCTCAGGCACCCAAACAGGGTTATCTGCATCTTGTGGAAAGACACAAACTGATCCTCAGGCCCATAGTAGAACTGGGTTGGGGCTGCACAGTTTTCCAGTAGGGACAGTTTTCCACATAACTAAACCATAGTCAGATGACTGAGGGCGCCAATGACTGTCGGCTGCAGATCGAGCAGCACCATCAATAGTTAAAAATTTTTAAATATAAAGGACAAGAGAAAGGTGACTATGAGAAGACCCTGTAAACTCCACCTGTTTTGTTTTATGAAGTAGGCTTTAATTGTGCAAAGAGCACCTTCCACCATGTCCTGACCCTGAGGATATTAAGGGATACTCATCTTATGTGGGATAAAAAAAAATTTTTGCAAAAAGAGTTAAAACTCTGACTAGTATAAGCAAGGCCATTATCAGTTTTTATTGTCTGGGCATTCCCATATAAGCAAAGGCTTATAAACAATGGCTTTTAACTTCTTTAAGCCTTTCTCCAGTATGACCAGAGGCAAATATGAGATGAGAATGTGTATCCACAGATACATGAACAAGTTGTAGTCGACCAAAGGAAGGATCATGGGTAACATCCATCTGCCAGATATCATTAGGTGTGACAACACGGGGGTTAACTTCAAGGTGTGGAAAAGGTAAGAACTCTGCACATAGGGGACAATTCTTAACTATATCAATAGCTTGTTATCTAGCAATTTTAAAATGGAATTTAAGTGACCCTGTGTCGCGCGCAACCTTTGCCGATAAGGAAGACGCGGCAACCGAAGATTTGTCCAGCAGAATCTTTATTGTAGAGCTCTTTACATGCTGATGGAGAAGGACCCCAAGCCCCAAATGCGCAAGGCTTAAATAGCCCGCAGGGCGACGTATTTGTCTGTGATTGGTGCTCCGCAAAACGCCCAAATGATATAGCCTCTCTGATAGGGAGAGCTACCATATAGAAATTACCATATAGTAGCGCATGTGCAATTAACATAGCTAATGCTGTAAACAAGAACCAGGAAGCAGGAAGCCAGCGCCATCTTGTAATGGTGAATACGGCTCCCGACATCTCCCCCTTTCTTTTAAATTATATGCAGAGCCAGACACATTACCATGAGGTTTCCGATCAGCCTGCTGAATCAACAGCTTGAGCGATCAAGGAGGTTACACAGTAAACGAGACCCTTTGCATCGGAGACCCCGTGCAATGGGAACCTGAGCCCTGGGAGATGCAGAGGTCTGTCCAGAACAACATCCTGGTGCAATGGGAACCTGTGCCCTTCAGGAGCGTTTGGAGTTCTGACAGCGTCTCAACGGCTTAGCATACTTAACCATACTTGGGAGGATGCTCCCTGCTCAACAGCCAGCATAGCTTGCACAATGGCCACATTTTTAGCATGTTGTTGTCTCTTGAATCTGCAAAGCAACCAAAAACAGGAACAGTCCCAAAAATAAGGTCATTCCAAACATTCCTACACCAACCCATTCTTTAAAGTAGGAAAAAGCGGAGGACATCCAAGAAAACAATCCATGTGTAACAGAAATATCTAAACGAGTGGAATTAATCTGAACTATGGCGAGACGAAGCTTTCTCATCAAATCATCAAATTCTACACTCCAATTAGATAGTAACAGCGAGGATAACTCCTTAGATAAATTTGCTGCTTTAGTAAAATTTTCATATTGAATGGAAGTCACACAAAGCCCAGGTAATTTAACTTCACATCCCAATTGAGCCAATTGCCATAATATTTCTAATTGTTCCTGAACCAGATCAATACGCTGATTAACAATCATCAACCCCCCTATTGACTATTCACAGAGGCTTGAACATCTATTGCTTCGCTAACCGAGGCAGATAAATTATTGAGATGTTGAGCAGTGGCTACCTGTCCCTGTAAAGCTAAGGATGCCACGGTCAGAGAGGCCCCAACCGCCGCCGTCGCTATAATAGCCACTATAGCTGCAGTAATGCCAAAATCACGTTTCTGTCGAAATAAAGTCAAAGAATTACTAGTCTTCACAGGCATTGGCAAGAATCTGGGCATATGGGCCACGGTAGCAGAGGAAAACTCACTAGCATTCCAGCAAAGAGCAAAAGAGCATCCTATATCATTACACACAGCAAAAACAAACGTGGGCCAGACACAAACTGGAGTGGGATCCACCCGTTTCACATTAGAAATCGGTTCTGCCTCTATAATACCACCTATCTTGTTTTTCATCAGGGCTATCCCCGTTGCTCCCCCTAAGATAGTAACCATAGGTGAGAGATCTGTACAACTTCCCCTTGCACCACAAAGTAGCCAAGCATCAAAAGGATCAATATCATAACTCCAGGGGTCCATCTTGGTAAAGTTCCCAAAGCCTTCTAAAGGTGAAAAGGTAAAAAATCCATTTAATGAATGAGCTCTGCGACTCTGACAGCCAGTCCAAGGAAAAATAGAGGAAGAATCTGGGCGCCCACCAATGCAGAAAGGCGCATATTGTGGTTGTTGATGATGGCGACCGCATTTTGTATCCTGTGTCTCATGTTGCGGCCACCATCCAAAAAGAACAGTGGCGTTAGCAGAAGTCACCCTATTCGCCCCTTTTCCAGTAGTAACCTCCCTTCCTAGTTTGGCATAAGAAAAGTTTCCTAACTTAATACAAGGATCTTCAGATGACTGGTTCACAGTAAAACATAAGCTACCATTAGTAGTCCAAGTATAATTATTTTGGATAGGAGCCACATCCTTGGATATTGGCAAAAATGGTAGCCCCAAAGAGTCATTAGTCGTAAAAAATCGTGGAAAAACTTGTGCATCATGCATCACCGGCATCGGCCGAGGGAAGGTCGACAGGATTCCCCAGCGTATCTCTTGACTCGTCGTCTGCGAGCTCATCAGCATTCCCAGCAGTGTCAGAATCCAAAGCGGGGCCATCATGTTTCACCATTGGAGTCAATCGCGCTGGAACCCAAATTGGATTTTCTTGACCCTGTGGGAAAACACAAACAGCTCCCCTGGATCTTATTAATATAGGATCCGGTCCTTTCCATTGATTATCAAGTACATCTTTCCATTTCACCAGTTCTTTTGGAGATGCATGAGTGACATGTCTGTCTGCAGCAGACTGTCCATTGGGATCCAATTTTAAAAAATTTAGAGTAAATAAAGTGAGGGAAAGAGTAGCTTTCTGACCCATATTTATGGCGGGGCAGATTCCCCCCTTTTGTTTTTGTAAGTACATTTTAATAGTGCTATGAGCACGTTCCACCATACCTTGTCCTTGTGGGTTGTAAGGTAACCCGGTCACATGGTGGATTTCCATTTTAGCACAAAATTGTTGAAATGTTTTAGAAGTATAAGCAGGTCCATTATCAGTCTTTAACTGTCGTGGCTTTCCCCATGCTGCCCATGCCTCCAGGCAGTGGGTGATGACATGAGCCACTTTTTCTCCTGACAACGGTGTAGCGTGGACAATTCCGGAACAGGTGTCCACAGAGACATGAACATATTTTAACTTACCAAAGGCAGAAATATGGGTGACATCCATTTGCCAAATATGTAAGGGTTTTAATCCCCTAGGATTGACACCAAAAGTAGGTACAGATCTAAATTATGCACAATTGACACATTTAAGTATAATGTCACGGGCATCCGCTCGTGAAATGCCAAATTTTCTTCTGAGTGTATCCGCCGGAACATGATACAGCTCATGAAAGGCAACAGCATTTTGTATGGGATTAAGGATAAAATAGAATGCCTTAGTAGCTTTATCAGCCAAATCGTTAGCTCTTGTCATGGGTCCAGGCAACAGCGTATGTGCTCTCATATGCTGTATGAAAAAAGGATGTAATCTCGTTCTGATTGATTGCTGAATATCAGCAAAAACTTGTGCGACAGCACTTTTTGAAGAAATTAGTCCCACTGTCTCCAAAATTTGTACTGCTCCAACCACATAATATGAGTCGGAGATAATATTCAGAGGTTGAGGGAAAACTTGTAAAACCTCAGCTACAATGGCACATTCAACCAATTGTGGGGATGAAAAATTAAAGCATTTTTGAAATATCTGATCATTAACAACATAACTGTCAATACCTGTCTTGGACCCATCAGTAAAAACATCAATAGCTCCTACAATCGGTTGACTTTTAGTAATTTTTGGAAAAATAATGGCATTAGTTAAGACAAATTGTAACAGGGGGTGTTTAGGATAATGATTATCGATATTTCCAGAAAAGGTGCAACGAAGAATCGCCCAAACATCCAAGGTGGCACATAACACATTTACTTGGTAAACAGTATAAGGCACAATAATAGATTCTGGCTCACAGCCAAAATGGGTCAAAGCTAGTTGTAAACCTTTTAAGGCCATTTCTCCTATTTGAGTGGGATAATGGCTTAGAACTTTGCCAGGAGAAGTTTGAGGATGGACCCATAATAGTGGTCCCTTTTGCCATAGCACAGCTGTAGGCTGTTGAGGTGAGGAAACAATGCATAGCTGAAACGGGCTAGATGGATCTAGCCGGTTTAAAGAAGCTTCACCCAATTTCCTTTCCACCTTATCCAACACTTGGGCAGCTTCAGCAGTCAATTGCCTACTAGATGTAATGGCTGAATCTCCTTCCAAAATAGCAAATAAAGGCTTAAGCTCTGCCGTAGTTAGATCTAAATATGATCTTATCCAATTAATATCTCCTAAAAGCTTTTGGAAATCATTAAGTGTTTTAAGAACATCTCTTCTAATAACAATCTTTTGTGGCTTTACCTGCATAGGATAAATGGTAGAGCCAAGAAAATTCCCAATATCCCCTTCTTGTACTTTCTCAGGAGCTATAAACAAACCCTTATTATTCAATTCACTAGACAAAACGCCAAAGGCTTGCTGCAAAAGGGCGTGATCAGAATGACATAACAAAATGTCATCCATATAATGACATATCTTAATGGTGGGAAATTGAGACCTAACAGGCTGAATAGCTTTTGCCACATAAAGTTGACACATAGTAGGACTATTTGCCATGCCCTGCGGTAAAACTTTCCATTGGTATCTCTCATCAGGTTGTTCATGATTAATGCTAGGCAAGGTAAAGGCAAATCTAACTTTATCTTGTTCATGCAAGGGTATAGAGAAAAAGCAATCTTTAATATCCACTATTAAAATTCTCCAGCGAATTGGCAAGTTGGACAATAAAGGTAAACCCCTTTGAATGGGACCCATGACCTGCATTTGTTTATTTATGGCTCGCAGGTCATGTAACAATCTCCATTTACCAGATTTTTTCTTAATTAAAAAATAAGGGTATTCCAAGGAGATTGAGAGGTTTCTATATGTCCCTGATCTAACTGTTCTTGGACTAATTGACTGGCGGCTTCAAGTTTTTCAGAGGTAAGAGGCCACTGAGGAACCCATACCGGGTCCTCTGTTTTCCAAGGAATGGGGATTGCCTCCCCAGCAGCCCCTAGGAAAATCCCAGTCCTGTTCTGTCTTGTTTTCCATTAGAAAGCAGGGGACTCGTACGTCCCTGCAAATGTTTTCCAAGGCCTCGACCAGGAACACAGCCCATATTTTTCATTATCTGTTGGCTCTGAGGTGAGTAATCATTTGTAAGCACAAAATCTAGCTGTTGTAACACATCTCTCCCCCATAGATTTATAGGGAGAGTTAGCACATATGGGGTAATAGTTCCTCTTTTCCCTTCCTCATTTCGCCAATGTAATTCTTTTGCGCTCTTGGTTGGAGCCTCTTCGTATCCCAGCCCTTGTAGGGACTGGGATGATTGAACAAGTGGCCAGTTTGACGGCCACCAGCTGGTAGAGATAATACTAGTGTCAGCTCCAGTGTCCAACAGGCCTTGGAATTTCTTTCCTTCAATAACCAATTCCATCATGGGTCTTTTATCTAATTGTATCGAAAGAAAGGTATGTTGTCCTCCTGAGGAACCAAACCCTTGTTCCCCTCTTTGAATTTCTCTGCTAGGAAACTGATGATGCAAGCTAGGTAAAATTAACAATTGGGCTATACGATCTCCGGGGGAAATTGCACTAATCCCGCGAGGGGAGGAGCATAATATCTTTAGTTGCCCTGTAAAGTCCTGATCGACCACTCCGGGATGAACCACCAATCCCTTTTGGGAAGTGGACGACCGTCCAATAATCAATCCTACTGTACTATCAGGCAAAGGACCTGCAAGGTCAGAAGGCACAGGCTGACAGCCCATAGAAGGAGTTAATACTGTTCGGGCGGTGGCACGCAAGTCCAATCCGGCTGATCCGGAGGATGCTCTTCTGACGGTGTCATCTTTACAAACCTCTTTGACGGGTATGGAGGTTGTTGGATTGCCCCATACATTTGTGTAGGGCCCTGGGGTCGGGGGCCCCATTTCCTGTTTTTTGACTGCTCAACAGGTCGTTCAGGAAGCGGCC
This sequence comes from Phodopus roborovskii, assembly GCF_943737965.1. Taxonomy (NCBI): domain Eukaryota; kingdom Metazoa; phylum Chordata; class Mammalia; order Rodentia; family Cricetidae; genus Phodopus; species Phodopus roborovskii. The sequence continues at coordinate 99,546 of NW_026125815.1, forward strand.
GGCCCTGATCATCTCGAACAGAACGACATTCATTGGCCCAATGTTTCCCCTTTTTACAACGGGGGCATATTCCGGGTTGTTTCAGATTAGGAGAACTCTGGGGCCCCGAGTTCATTGGTCGGGCCCCAGGTCGAGCCCGACATTGACGTTTCATGTGTCCGGGCTTGCCACAGTTAAAACATTTCATATTGGCTGCCTTCTGTGCAGATAATACCGCTGCTGCTATCCCTTGATTAGACAGAGGTCCCCCTATCTCTCTACAAGCTTTCATCCATGCATTTATCCCTTTTGCTTTCCAGGGGGTGATAGCATTACGGCATTCTTTTGTGCATTGTTCATATATTAATTGTTGCACAAATGGCATTGCCCCCTCAGGATCCTCAAATATCCTCCCTGCTGCTTCCATCATCCTGGCCACAAAATCTGAAAAAGGTTCAGTTGTTCCCTGAATGATCTTTGTAAGATTTCCTGTCACTTGTCCCTTGTTAGGTAGACTTTTCCATGCTCGGGTGGCAGCTTTATTTATCTGTTCATAAACTTCTAACGGATAGGCAGTCTGATTCACAGCCCATTGGCCTTGACCCGTGAGCATATCAAAGCTCCATTGAGGTCGCTGATTGGCTATATTTATTTTCACTTGGGCCGCACACAATTCCTGATAAATGGACTTCCAATCTAAATAATGACCCATAGATAAGCATGCTTTAACTGTATTATTCCAATCGTCTGGAGTCATTGCATTCATGGCTAGCCTCTCAATAAGGGCTGTGGTAAAGGAGGCGCTAACTCCATATGTCTGCACTGCTTCCACTAAAGCCTTCAATTGTTTCAAATCCAATGGAGTATGTTGCCTCTGATTCTGGGCATCCTCCCATACGGGGAATGCTGCCTGTATTCTCTTTGTCTCCTTATCTGGAATCATAGAATTTCTTCCTTTTTGGGCATCTTTTGCTGCTGTATGACATCATAGGGCGGCACCGTTGGTTCATAGCCCGATGCATAAGGCGGGGCACGCCCATACCTTCCTGCCTCATATTTTGCAGCTTCCTCATCTAATTCTGCCTGCTCGGCAGGGTTCAGCTCTGGATCCCCCTCTGATTCTGATAGGTCAGATTCATCCTCCTCTCCAGGGGACGTCTCCCCCTCGGAGGAAGAATCTATAGTATAATGCTTAAACTCAGTGAGGAGAGGGTACAATTTTGGATCCTCACATTCACAATCCTTACATGCTCCTTCTTTTGGAGCAGGCATAAGCTTTAAACTTCTAGCTCGTCGGTTAAGTTCCTCTTCCTTTTCGGCGAGCTGTTTTTCTTTCTTTTCTAGTTCCGCTAGTTTATTGTGCACATTCTCATTCTTATCTGACTTCTTTTTGGAGAACTTCTTCTTTTGTTCTCCCTTCTTTCCCTTTTGAGCTTCTGATAGACTATCCTGATGGTCTGAAAGCACTCTCTGCCCCTCCTTGACCTGTTCCTTACATCTCTCATCTTCAATACAAGACTTTAACAATTTATATAATGGCCATGCACCAGCCCTTAAGGTTCCTTGCTCCTTCTCCCGCATAAGGTCTCCGCCCAATTTATCCCATGTTCCTTTGGAGAGGGTCCCGGAGACCACAAACCAGGGAGCAACACGGTCAACCTCCTTAAGGAAGTTCTGCAAAACTCTGTTTGGAATCTTCAGCTCTCTCTGCTTCAGCAGTGCCTGCACTGCATCTGCAATAGGCTTGGTCGGCTGGTTCCCCATAACTCCTTTATCTACAGGAGAGGGTGTGACGGCTCAGTTATTTACCTGAAACTTAGGGCCACTTAAGCTAGGTCACAAAAAGGTGAGCAGCAAGTCTTTTCCCGTTTATGACAATTAAGACACAGACAACACAGTAAAACGAAAATGAAACGAACAACAAGAAACGGGATCACCCAGACCACGGAGATCATACCTTGCTGAAAAGTGCTGCAGCTTCTCGCTCCGCTGGCTTGAATCTTCCTTCGACGAGCAGTCGAGGGTCCTTCGAGTCGTTCCTCCGCCCACGGTCGGCACGTCCCGGGTTTCGGCACCACTTGTCGCGCGCAACCTTTGCCGATAAGGAAGACGCGGCAACCGAAGATTTGTCCAGCAGAATCTTTATTGTAGAGCTCTTTACATGCTGATGGAGAAGGACCCCAAGCCCCAAATGCGCACGGCTTAAATAGCCCGCAGGGCGACGTATTCGTCTGTGATTGGTGCTCCGCAAAACGCCCAAATGATATAGCCTCTCTGATAGGGAGAGCTACCATATAGAAATTACCATATAGTAGCGCATGTGCAATTAACATAGCTAATGCTGTAAACAAGAACCAGGAAGCAGGAAGCCAGCACCATCTTGTAATGGTGAATACGGCTCCCGACAACCCTGTATTAACTGGAAGGTTGTATGAGCTGTGCAGTCTGCTTCATAACCAGACTCTCTCATCATCATGATGGCATTATCTGTTTTAATATTAAAATCAGCAATGGCATTTCCTTCACTTAAAGGGTGGGCTAAATCAGAATTTGCTTGGAGATGTCCTACAGAAATTGGAGGAGAGAGCCTCCATAGTAGGCTTTGTATGTCTAGTAAGTGTTCTTGTACATGAGATAGGGGAGCTATATAAGCAGAAGTATTAAGGGAGCCAATATATGATACACATATTTACTGTCTGTGTATAAGTTAAATGGCTGATTAGAAAAATGTTGAAGGGCTAATAGTACTGCAGATAGTTCCGCAAATTGTGCAGACTTCACTTTAAGTATAGAGCGATTGATAATGGGAAAAGAAATAGCTATTGCACAACCATTTGAAAAGCCATCTGTAAATAGATTGTGGGCCCCCTTCAGAGGATTTTGGGAAATAACCTTGAGGAAACACACAGGGTGATTTTTTTTAATGAGCTAACTTACTGGAAGGAAAATAACTATCAAAGTTGCAGGGTGAGGAACACAAGCAATGTGTCCAATCCTCATCAAACTGTTGAAGCCATTTTATCTGTTGTTGGGTATAGGGACTAACAATTACATCCAGCATCATGCCAAAAACTTGAAGGCTCATTTTGTATGCCTTTTGAATAATAGAAAGCTTTGCCTGGGGATAAGATGTAACTGCCTTTCTTGGGGATGAATGTTCATGCACCCACAATATAGGACCAGTTTGCCAAAATACCACAGTAGGGGAATATGCTGAAGCAAAAACTAATAACATCAAGTTCTTAGAATAGTCAATATAATTTAAACGTGCAGATTGGAGGCGTTTTTGCACAAGCTGTATGCACTTCCACACAGCATGCGATAAGGTGTGTGGAGAAGTGGGATAAGAATACCCTTGTAACATATCAAATAATGGTCTAAGATGCCCAGTGGTTAGGGTTAAACTAGATCGAACCCAATTTATGTCTCCCAATAATTTTTGAAAATCATTAAAGGTGGTCAGTTTATCCAGCCTTAAAGTAGTCTTTAACAATTGATGACCAGTATTGATAGGAAATTCTTGCTGCACCTTTTCTGGGGCTATTCTTAAGCCAGCTACTTGAAGATGATTTTGCAATTCCCCAAAATCCTCATTCATTTCCTTAGAATCTGTGTCGCATAAAATAATATCATCCATATAATGTAAAATATAGAGGGATTTAAATTTCTCTCTAATGGGGGCAATGGCCAATGATACATAAATTTGACAAATAGTGGGACACTTGGCCATTCCTTGAGGCAACACCACCCATAGATAACTCTTATAGGGCTCTTTAAAATTAAGAGAAGAAAATTTCACAGCCCAGTGTGATCTCTGGGTCTTATGATAATTAAATTATTAGATACAACAGACTGAGGGTCACCTTGTATGAATTTACCCAGTCCTTTTCATCGTACATAACCTTGGTTAGCCAGCATATTTTTAACAGGCTCATTAGTAAGGACCGCTCCCATGGCCTGAAGCACATCTCTCCCCCAAAGATTAACAGGGATATGACTTAACACAAAAGCCTGAAAAAGACCTGTATGTCCTTCATTATCTGACCATTTAAGAAACTGAGTACTACATTCTGGAGCCACAACCATGTCCTTGTTGTCCACACCAACAGCATGTCTTTGGCCTGGCTCCTCCATTGTCCCCACCTCTTTTTAATAACTGAAGCTATAACCTGGACTATAATGTGATGACAATCTATGTACCGACATATAAGTATATAATCATTAAGACCTTAAGGCCTTATGGAAATGTAAAGCCTCTTTACAATACTTGTTTGCATTTTCAAATGCCAAGTGTTTAACTATGGGCATGGCATTTCCATCATCACCAAAAATGTGGCCTGGCAGCTGTAGGAGGCAGTCTGCAAAATCTGAATAGGGCTCAGACAGTCCCTGCAATACCTTAGATAGTTTATCTCCTGCAGCCTTAATAGGCAGGGCTTTCCAAGCTCTAGTAGCAGCAACAGCATTTTGTGCATGGACTGCTGGGTCAAAAAGAATTTGAGCTACAAGTGTAGAATATTGCCTAGTGCCTGCGAGCATATCTAAATACCTAGCAGGAAATCCAGCAACAGCATTAATTTGTATGGTTTCCTTGCAAAATTCTTGAAATTTGTCTTTCCATAGCAAATAGTCACCCCTATTCAGCAAGGCTCTACAGTGCTGCATCCAATCAATACAATTTAATCCTGCGAAAGACTCAAAAATTGTCTGAGTAAAAGGAGCATGGGGCCCATAAGCAGTGACAGCCTCTTTAAGCTGTTTTATATCCTTAAATTTTAATGGGCTGTGCTTCCTCACTCTGTTATTCTTTGGATCCACTGTCTCAATCACTGGAAACACTTGTCTTTCCTATTCTAACACTTCTACCTTGGTTATTAAATCTTTGGCCTCTTCCTCTAACCCTCGAGGTGCAGAGGCCCTACAAAAGGAAGCAGAATCACAAAAGTGGTTGTGCCTTGGGAGTTGAAATATGGGCTCGCCAGCTTCATTTTCTGATTCCAAAGTATCCAGTTCATCAGTTACAGCATGACTATCATATCCTAGTTGAGATCCCTCTTGTCCCATGATAGATATTGTAATTCCTCAAAAGTCCTATTCATCTCTGCCATTTTTCTTTTTAATTGTGGCAATGAATTCTTTAGCTGTCTTTATTTAATCCTATTGCCCTGTCTTTTCAATAGGGCCACTAATAGTCCACTGAGACTTTCTTTAGGGTCATTGGAACCCATCCTTCAATACACCCTCATTCACTTAATTTTGCTGGCCGGCCTCCGAGGGTGATTTCTTAGGTTATCCTTTCTTTCCAAATCTTGGTGGGCAATATCCACTGGTATTGCTTGTGCCCTGATTTGTTCCACAAATCAGGTGATGGCCTAGAGATTGAAATAAAGACAAGACAGGGGGTCATTCGTTCAATGGCAATGCCGAATGCAGTTTATTGAGGGGAAAGAATGGTCTTAAATACCAACTTACAGCACAATGGAAAATTACAGGAATTTTAGGCTGAGCTCCTCCCTACGAGTTGTGTGTCCTGAGGTGTGTTATCAAAATGGGAAGAGTTCCAAAACAGCCTTGGGGCAAGGAGTTACAGCCAACAGCTTCAGGCTTGCTCAACGTCCCTCGGGGGTCCATGAAGGGTTCTACACCATATCTTTGTTAAACAGGAAGTTTGATAAACACATTGTAAGTGTCTGCTTCTTTGACAATATAGTCATATAATTCTGGCACTCCCCACATTTATTTCATGACATGGACATTATAATGTATTCATCAATTTACCTTAGAAGGAAACTGAATTTGATGTTCACATAGAACTTTTCTTGGCTCTTTAAAAATCATATAGCACTGAGGAAAAAAAAAACAAAATGAATAGACATAAAGGGAGACACAAGCTTGTAGATCAATTATACTCATATAACATCAAAGAAATTTTATGATTGGGCCAGCCTCTCACAGCAATATCCCAGCCCCTGATAACCACATCTGTCTTTGTTAGGGTTTTATTGCTGTGAAGAGATACTGCAAAAAAATGGAAACTCTTAAAAAGAAAACATTTAATTGAGTTGTCTCACTTAATGTTTCAGAGATTCAGTTAATCATCATTATGGCTGGGGCATGGCACCCTGCATGTGAATGTGGTGCTATAGGTTAGTGTCATTAACTCTTGACTCAGAGGCAACAGTACGTTCACCAACACTGGCCAGCATCCGATATGCAAGAAACATCAATGCCTGACTCCACCCACACCTAGTGACATACTTCCTCTAACTAGGTAAAGCCCACTCCAGCAATGCCACACCCCCTACTACTGTCACTAGTGGAACTCACAGTCTATGGACTGACTGTTGGAGGATTTTCATTGCATCAGACTAAACCCAGTGAATGTCAGTGATAGTTATTTGAATTGATCTGTTCGAGGGACCCTGGCAGTGAAACAAGGAGCTATCCCAGTTGACAAACTGGCTGTTTGTAAGCTACATCCTATGGTGAGACAACTTGTTCTGTCATGATACAGGATGGAATGCCTAGAGCCTTTCTCAGCTTGGTATGCTAGACTTTGTTGACTTCCAAAGGAAGTTCTTATACCCTCTAAGAACTGGATGGGGCTTATGAAGGGGAAGATATTGGGGAAGGAAGATAAGGAAGGAGGTAAACTATGGATGGTATTTAAAATGAAGACTAAATTTTAAAAATAACATTTAAAAAGAAGCAGTGTATTATTTGTATCATGCACCCAAAGCGACTGGTTTTATTTTCATTTGCGTGTAATGATGGAAAAATTTAGCCTAAATCTCCATAGACCCTGCCCCTTAGCAGTGAGTATGCAAAAGGTCACATTCTTGACTGTTTATGACAGGGTTGTGAGTGAGTGAGTAACTTCCTGGGCTAAGTGCAGGTTTGGATACTTCAAATTAATTGATCCACACCAGATGCTATGAGATGATTGGTTTATGATGTGTGGGCTTTATTGTAACCCTATAAAAGCTGTCTAAACACTGTACTCAGGTTTCCCAGTCCTCTGCCCCACGTGGAGTATGGCTGTGGACCCCAGTGCACTGGAATATAAAAAACCTCATGCTTTTGCATCAAGATCACTTATCGTGAGTGATTTGGGGGGGGCGCCTTTCCTGAGTCGGGGCGTGAGGGTCCACGCCATCTGCGGGTCTTTCATAAGTAAAAAGAAATGTTTACACAAAACTTTGAATATACAGTATTTGTAAGAGAGATGTTATCCATGTGTGAAGTGGTTGTTAGATATCCTGTATCTATAGTAAGAGGTTTTTACGAACTTCTGTGTTTGGTTGGTGGGATCTGAAATCAGGTCATCCAGAAGATTATGTGCTGTGCCATTTGCTAAGCCCATATAAATAAAGAATTCAATGAATAATCATTGGGAAATGGATGCCTCAACATTATGATACCATGGAAGGTCAATTTGCAATATGAATTCATTAAAATACAAATAAAATTTCCAACGCCTCATCTAATTCCTGACCTATATGAAATTGGAAACACATGTAAGTATCAACAGGATTACAAATAATAGTGCATACACTGACACAGTGTGACTTTTATACTCACAACAAATCTACAGCGATTGAGAAGGTACAAAGTATTTGGGAATGAATAAAGGGGATGTATAGGAAAATGGAAAAAGAAATGCAGGAAAATATAACCAACCATTTCTCAAGAGGTCAAGGGAAAGTCAGCCTTGTAAAATGAGGTCTTGACTAGTGTAACACAGCTACCAATGATTTTATGTGTTTACAAAGTAAATAACTAGACTTCAGGACTCCCAAAACTTTAAACAAGAAGAAGCCTTAAACTGTTCTGCTTCTGACCCTCAAGCTACTGATATTTCTTCCCAACAGATATGTGCCATAGTCTAAAACTCCACATACAAATGGGGTTAATATCTTGCTTTGCTACTGCAAACTCTTATGTCCCCTCGTGGTTTAAGGTAAACATGGACCTGTTGATGCCCAGATGGAAAAAAAACATAGAAGAATAATTTAATATCTGTTCCTGCCACATGTATCATGAAACAGCATGAGGCAACCGCACAATCCACACATTCAACATCATGCCCACCTAGATAGTTCTGTAGATCAGAAATTCCATTTGTTCCCAGAAACTCAACTTTCCTGAATCACACCATTGTTTTGGGAGGTAGGAAAATGTTAATAGCACTCTGATCACGTATTGCTGAAGGAAGATCCCCATCACCTCTTTTTAGCGGTTTCTAAACTTTGAGTAAATCATGTAAGAAAACCTGAATGTTGAATGAGATTTTCATAATTTCCAGAAGCCAAACTTACAGTTTACCAGTGAATGTTCCCACAAAACACAAAAGCAACCCTGTGATGCACAAACGTGTCACCTGGTCTCAAGTTTTCTTTCTGGCAGACATAATTTTCTGTAGAGGAAAACTGTGATTGTTGAAAGTGGATTTATTGGGCTGTCTCGGAAGCTGAGGGCCACATACTCTAACAATGCCTAACAATGGAAATTTGAAGAATTCTGTAGTTGCTTGGTTTATGAGTCTAGATGTCTTAGCTGGTCTTCAGCATAAAGGAGTATTTCAGAGAAATGCTCTCTAAAGCTATTATGAAATAGACTCAGTAGGATCCATATGGCATCAACTTTGTGGAGCTTGTAAGATATGTGTCCAAGTATGATGGTATTTTGTGGGCCTTTAAAAAATGAAGCTCCATTTTATTCATTCACTAAATTTAAGTCATCAACCAAAGGTAGGGCAATGCCAGAGGACTTCTAGTAATATGTATAAATGGCTAATAGTAATTGCTTCCCATATTAAATGCACTCCATAACTGCACATACCGTCTGCATTCAGGCACTGTATAGCTGCACTTACTCCCTGCTTGAAGGGTGTGTGTAAACCAGACTGAGCCCAAATCTATTGTTATTTAGACGGGAGACTTTCACCATCCAGGCTCAGGCATCTTGTAGCAGGAAAGATAATGTCTTAAGTGCTATAGAGTTATTTGATTTCAACTTTCCTGGTTGAAATGGTGGTAAGGGAAAATTAAAAGCACTGTGGTCAAATCTTGCTGAAGGATGATCCCCATCTCCTATTTCCACTGATTTTTAAACCTGAATGTGGAATGCCACAATCCTAAATTCCAGAAGCCAAAATATTAGTTTCTCCCTTGTATGTTCCAAAAGATGCCAAAAGCAAGCCTGTAATGTACAGAGGAAACAAATATTTGTTTCTGTTTTGTTTTCTTTTGGTTTGGGTTGGTTTTTCAAGTCAGGGTTTCTCTGTGGGTTTGGAATGTTCTTTGAAAAACAGCCTGGCCTAGAACTCACAGTGATCTATCTGGCACTCCCTCCCAAGTGCTTGGATTACAGTCTTGCACCACCACAGACCAGTATGGATACTGATATCACATCTATCTCACTCTCCTCAGGGAACATATATACAAGCAGGCACAGAGCACAAGGGCCATTGGCCCTGGTCTGCACAAGTCACATGGTCCCTCACAATCCCAGCAGCAATTACAGCTAGGCAGAGCTGCTCTTCCTGCACAGAATCCCAGACACTGAACATGCTGTGTGGCGGTGGTTTACATTTGGAGCTCCTACAAGAGAGCCTGCTATTTCTTTTCATGAAAACATCTGTCCATTATCACCAAGAAATGCCCAGTCAGGCATTTTTCAAATCATCTAAAATTGATTACAGTTTCCACAATGCTAATTTCCACTGATGGAAAGCACGAAATTGCTCATGTTCCTTCTGTCTCCCACTTCTTTCTGCACAGTGTCTACAGCAAAATCAAAGTTCTTAAATGAACTCAATTCTTTCATATTCCTCTCTTTAATTGCAGTCCCCAATACCAGCCACAGTGTTTGGTAAACAGTCAATAAATGATCTGTATTTGCTTCTCAATGAACACCCAAAGCCTCATGCTGAAGGACGCAGTAGTTTATTCCCAGCACAGGATAGTACAGGCACGATAAAATGTGATCCACGCAATTTTCATACCTAACCCTGTATGTCATGCCCCAGCTAAATATAACCTTCCAAAATTTTGATCACACAAATCAAGTCTGTCTTCATTCATGTGACATGCATTAATACACCCTGAGGATAAAAAAAAATCACTGAATATTCATTAGTTAAGATTTTTTTCTTATTGCTGTGTATAAACACAAAAAAAATTCCACAAGTCTTGTTGTTTTTTGAGAAAGAGTTTCTCTGTGGCTTTGGAGTCTTCCTGGAACTAGTCTCATATACTAGGCTCATCTCGAACTCACAGAGATCTGCTTGCTTCTGCCTCCTGAGTAATCCTCTCCCAGTCAGGGAATCCAACCCCGGTCTAACTAATGACAGGCAGGGATGAGATATTCACCACTATTCTATGCAAGAAGGATCTTATACAGAAGACACTTAATTGGGGTGACTCACAGTTTCAGAGGTCCAGTCCATTGTCATCATAAGAGAAAAAATGATTTGAAGAAGAATGTCATGCTGGTTTCATCTTGATACACAGGTTACAGTATGTCATCTTACACACATTTGCTCATATCAAGCACATGGAAACCCTGACAGCCCGTAACCAGTTAAACTCTTCTTCCCAAAATGCCAACCTAACATCATCAATGCCACAACTTCTAATAGTACCACTCCCTATGACATCATCGGCCCAATCTCACTCAAACCATCATATTTCCTGAAGCAAGGCCTTTTTCATGATAGTAACTTAAGCAGCTGACTACCTAACCTGATTCCCCTTGAAACACACACACACACACACACACACACACACGTACACACACACAACTGTTCATTATACTCTAGTCTGAAGAAATAAAGCATGCTACACATGATTTTTTTTCCTGTAAGTGCAATGCATGGTTGACTCCATGATGTCCATGATATAAATGGACAATTAAAACACTATGCACATAATTTTTCATCTTCTGATATCTTTACATCATTTGTGATTTTGGAGTGGATTATATTTTAAATCAAATTGCAGTGTTACAGATTAATGATTTCTGTTTATTAAATATTTCTGTAAAAATAATTGGTATCCACATATAAAATGTTTAAGATGCTTGGTCCACAAACTGAAGGAATACATTCACTTATTTAAGAAGGGATAATCAAGAGATCAGCAAGGACATTGCACTGGAAGCAAAAAAATGGGATCAAGGACACCTACGTCAAAAAGAATGAGCCTATCTCATAAACCTAATTCTGAAAAACTGGAAGAGCAGCTGTTCTATATTTGCCTTTCAAATGAGAAATAACTCCATAGACTTAAGAGATATGTAAAGAATATCTCTGTAATGATAGCATGCATTCTTTTCTAGCTAATGGGCAAAGGGGACAGAGCCTAAAACAGATGTGTTGGGAGATTTTGAGACAGGGTTTCCCTGAGCAAAAGCCTTAGTTGTAGTGAGACTACCTGTGTTTATGACACTGGTCTGAATCTCACAGAAATCTGCCTGCCTGTGTCTCCTGAGTACTGGGTTTAAAGGCAAGCACCACCACAACCTGGGTCCTAAAACAGACTTTAGCATTACAAAGTTACTGCCATTTTTAATTTCTTCCAGGTTCAGATTACAACTGACACTTTGAAGAATTTAAGTAGTAATAAGAAACAGGAAGTAATGCCAGGAATGCAATTAAAGTTTTCAACAGAAAAATTAGTACTATAATTATTTAATAATACATGAGTAATATGAAACACAGGTTGACACTTCACTGACAGGGCTTGGAGTAGAGGACCAGAACATGAGGAAAAGAGGAAAGGCAGAACAAAGAAAAGATAAAACCTATGAAAGGGACGTCTTGCTTAACCTATGTCTTATTCTAAGTACGCTTCTTATGAGGAATAGCTTACTGTTCTCTCCTTTCAGGGGGAGATGGACAAAAATGGGAGATTTTAGGAATTCAGTAGGAGTTATCTTTCAATGAGACCAGCTCATGAGAATACTACTCAAGCATTGCATCATGAGGAGAACACAGTGCATCTGGGGAACTTCAGTGATTAAACCCACAGCACACTTGGGACCAGTAACCCCAGCTCCATGTGGTGGGAATAGTAGTGTTCACAGGATATGAAGCAACCTCACCACAAAGGCTCTGGTTCAGACAATTTCATTCTCTCCAAACATGTTCATTATGTTAAAGGAAGGGATCTATTTCATTCTCAATACCTGAGTGTCTAAGTCTAGGTGCCCAGGATGATACTGGCTCTACTAAGCTCATTAGTGGGTTTGAGAAAGAGCTATGTTCCTTCTTTGTGAGTCAGGACCTAAACAGATGTCTTGCTTGCTCAGTCAACCCCTCAACACAACAGTGTTTACTTTTTCAAATAGTTCTCCTCTGGTTTCATCTTGCCAATATGGATGAACTATGATTTTCTCTAGAAGAAAACTTGACCATCTGGCAGACCATTCCAGTAATTCCCCCTTAAGCAGCTTGATAATGACCTCTTCTATGACATGAAGATGGGCCTAGGGGTACTTTGTTAATCAGGATTTTCTCCTTTGACATGATTTGCAGCCAAACTACTACAGAGAGATTTAGGGATACAAAAAGAGATAATTGTTATGTAGCTTAAAATTGAGTTTAGGTGAACTGAACTTGCTCTTTACCTGGTTGTCACAGTCACTTAAAATCAGGAAAGAGAAGCGGGCTCCAGATGACAAACACGATAGTAGCTCTTTCTCCTCCTAGAAAGCTGGATGATGGCTCTAAGAATGTAGGAGTTTTATCCCTGAAACTCAGAGAAAATGGTTGGAAAATGCATAGTAATGAAAACAGTAGTCTTCCTAGAAATAGTTGGAGAGGAATGAAACTAGGAAGTTTGTATTTGTGAGCAATATTGTTAGTCAACACATGTTCAGTAGCAGGTTAAAAACAAAAGAAAGCAAAAACTAACTGCATTATTCAAGGTTCTCTGCATGGACAGGGATGGAAGGATGAATTTCTCCATCTATGTAATACATGGATTTATTATAATGTCTCATAGCCTTTGGTCCAGGTAGTCCAAAAATGGCTGCTTAACAATGGGCACCTGGAGACTACAGCAGTTGTTTAGTTCACCAGGGTGCATGTCTCAGCTGGTCATCATTATATTTGCCAAGCCCAAAGAAGAAAGTTCTAAAGCTAGAAAAGTAATAAACTTGGTAGCCATAGCTAGGGAAAGCAGCAACAGAAGAAGAACTTCCTCTTTCAATTCCCTTTAGACATGCAGTAGACCACCACATGGTGCGACTCATATAAAGGTGGATCTGATTCTTCATTACATGTTTTGTTTTATTAATATATTTCATTTTTGATTACTGGTATCCTCCTTATTTGTGATATTAAACATGTGCAGTGCCACCAAGTAGTTAAAGACGGATCTCATCATCTAATTCCTTATAAAGCTTCCCTGAGTGGCTTTGACAGTTCTGGAATACATTCTGCCTGCCGGTCCCATCTGAAATCCTATACGGGAACCCATTCCTACTTGTTATGGGTACAGAGAGCTCAAATAACAACTGTGGTCCATAAGATATTATCTTTCCTACCATACGTTGTCTGGTCCTTTTTGGTTATTTATCTCCTATTTAAAAGCAATATATTTGGGCCCATACAGGCTTATAGACACCCTTTAGGCAGGGAATACATGCAAGTATGGGGTTCCTTAACATAGATAATATGTGCAGTTATGGAGTGTCTTTAGTATTAGGTGAAATAATTCCTATTTGCTCTTTATATATATTCATAGAACACCTCTGCCATTGACCGACCATTGGTTGACTAAATTCTGACATGAATTAAATGGAGCATTCATTATCTGTAGTAAGATAAGCACCTTGGCCCTGCCTGTGGCATAGACCACGCCCATTGGGGGGTGGAGACAGGGCCTGATATGACCGGGGGAACGAATTTTGAGGAGGATACTGGGAGAGCTCTATTGCCTGCAGCACAGGAACAGCTTCTTGGGACCAGGAACCTGCTGGTGTTCGTCTTTCTATAATGTAAGTTATTTGTCCCTGAATAAACATCTATTCAGCCTATTTTTTTCTCCTGATCCTTATCGAACATCAATATCTGGTGTCAGAAGCAGAATCTGGATTTTTACCGGACCTGGTTTTCACCAAGTCGGCAGACGCTGCTCGCTTCCCACACCATCCCTGAATAAGCAGGGTTCCTTGCCTCAGGTGGATATACCACACCTTGTGGGACATTTGCCTCTGCCCTACAACTTTACATCCACTGTGGCACTGAGAAAGCTAACACTGCTTCTCATCTTTTGCCTATTCCCTACTTTGCATTTGCAGCTGTGGTGCACATGGCGCCTGCCCAGCTGGTGTGTTTTCTGTGGCCCAAAGGCGCCAGTAAGTGGCAACACCTGTTAGCCCTGGGGGTCCTAGAAATTTGCACAAAGCTCCTTTCACTCATGAGTTTAACAAAATTTTGCTTGCCATAGTTTGGTAAGAGCTATTCTACAGGAAGAACGATCAGAAGGATTGTCTGCTGCTGGATGCAATTTGGTGGGACACCGCCAGGCACTACCACCACAAATTGAGATCAACAACTAAAACCATCAAAGTTCGAGGACAGCAGAATTATACCTAAGGTAATTGCAACATTCTTCGCCATTTAAGATGATATAATATGAGACCAATTGTTCCATACCTAGGGTGGATAATCTTATGATGCAAGACTTTAGAAATTCTTTTACTTCAAATATAGAATGAATTTTAACATAAGAAAAATCATGCCTTAACAAATAAATATATTTTTTTTTGTAATAGCAATGGGTATCAACATTAAGATATTCTAAATGGTTTGAGCTTAAAGCAAACAATAAGAAAAATTTAAAAACCAACAGAGACTTAGTAACAGGGGTTCAAAATATGGAAAATAACAATAGAGAGCTAAAAAACCAAATGCAGAATATTGAAAATGACAATGGAGAGCTGACAATTAGAATGAAAACCTAGACGGTTAAAAAAAGGTTTAGAATATTGAAAATGACAATATTAGAAGGCCAAACATAGAATGCTTAGAAAAACAGTTCAGTCTATTGAAAATGGTAATAGAAGGATGAAAAACAACAGAAAACATACAATGTTTGGAAAAAATTGTTTAGAATTTTGAAAATGAAAATGGAGAGCTTAAAATTAGAAGACAAACATACAATACTTAGAGAAAAAAGATTCAGAATATTAGACATGCAAATACAGAACTGACAGGTAGAATACAAAACATGGAACATAAAAATGACCAACTAGAAACCAGAATTTTTTTATGTCTATTGCTTCAAAAATCAAAACAGAAACAATGCAATGCATTAACATGCTGACAGGAACAGCTGATTCCTGGTTGAACAGAGCTGCTAATAAAGTTAAAACCTGGAACATCAGATGCAAAGAGTAGCAGAATCTGTTCCATGTCTTAGGATTAATTGAACGCTAGCAGATAGAACTTTGTGTCTGGAAGGCAGTTTACATTTCATTCAGATTTTATCTAAGAATGAGAATATTAAAAATATGGATTCTTTAGTAATTGGAGAAAGCAAGGGACTTACTGATTCAATGAAATCTCTAGAAAGTTATGTGATTCATTATCATACACTCAAAGACAAAATGCTGAATAGATTTCAGGCTTTAGAAGACTGCTGAGCCCTGACAAATCAGGGTAAGACAGCCATTTTACCTCCCTGCCTTTGTTGTGGTCTGTCAAGTACTGTAGGCCTTAGCCAAAACTGGCTGTACCAACCTTGCTGTGAGACCTTTGGTGACTGTCCAGGTAGCATGTTGTTTCTGTCCTTGCTGCACCATTTGGAAGTTGCCCATCCATACTTCCTGCCTCCCATAGTATTGTTATTTTCCTTCTCAGGTCTTTGATGAGTTTGAAGATTAAATTATTACAACTATTATTAACTCTTCCTAGTTATATATAACAGGTTCTAGACTTATTCTTTCCAGCTTAGGACAACTCTATTGTAAACACTGTTTTGAATTCACCCTAGGACTAGATAGTTAGGTCTTAAGATTGTATATTGTCAATTTTCCTTTTGATAGAGCACAATTTCTTTTTATTTAATTTATTATTTTACATGTTGATCTCAGTTCCCTTTTTTTCCCTCTCTCCCTCCTTCCCACCCTCCCTCCCTTTTACCCCCTCTGCCCTCTCACATGCACCCTAACCACCCTCCCCTCCTATTCCCCACCCCAATTCCATATGTAGAGCAATGGCATCCAGTTTGGGTCATGTGGATCTGACAGGTTATTTGAAATATGAACTAGGGCTTCTCACCTGTATCTAGGTGAAGGCAGTTATCCCTCCCTGGGGGATGTGTTCGCAAGGTCCTTTTGTGCACCAGGGATATATCCTGGCTCCACTGCCTGAGGTCCCTTAGACTGCTCAGTCCATCTGGCAGAGACCCATATTCAGGTGGTCCTGAGTCAGTCCTATGCTGGCTTACCAGTTCTCATTCAGTTATTAGAGCACAATTGTTATTCACTGTTTTTTATATAGTTTTTTGTATCAAGCCTAAATCTTTTCTTAGACTAAAAGGGGAACTGTAGTGAGGTATTCACTTTGTTCACATGCACATTGTTGTGGAGACAGAACAGGAGATTACCTGGGGGAACTAAGTCTGAGGAAGGGGCTCAGAGAGCTCTATTGCTTGCATCATGGGGACAGGAGTACATCTGGAGGCATCCTTAGGAGCAGGAATGAACCTGCTCATATTCTTCTTTCTATGTTGTACGATATTTCTCCAGAATAAACATGTATTCAGCCTATTTGTTTCTCCTGATCATTATTAAACATCAATAAAGGAGAGCTGGTGTACACACATGAGCAGAAACAGGAACCAAGAGTTAAGAGTGCAGAGGGTGCAGAGAAATTCAGGGGAAGGCACCACACTGAAAAGGTACACTCAGGATTTAAATAAATAAATACGATATTCACTTCAGCCACACACCTCTGAGTAAGAGTCACTGATAAGAGGAAAAATGGAAAATAGAAAAGGAGAGTATTGTCTATGATAACGATGTTTGAGAAAATCAGAGAAAGACACTAAAGGTAATGTAAAAAGATATAGAGGTTCAAAGAAAAGTAGTAGAAAGTTCATAGGAAGATGTAAACTGTTGTGTGCTCTGATATCTACAAATATAAAATTAAGATTAGTAATATGTGTTAAAAATTTTGACCATACCAGGTTAATTGTTTAAACATTCCTTTTATTTCTCTAAAGAAAACTATATGTACTTGTTAAAAAGTTCTAGAGTTTGCCTCTAATACAGCAAGACCAGCCATTTGGGCAAAATACTGTTCTTGTCTGTACTGTTTGACTTTATGCTTTATGAACTGGACATGCAGGACCCACAGGAAAGTGACTCTGATACAAGATGGACATTGCTACAGAGTTCCTTCATGAAAGAGTCTGCTACACATTCTGCAGGATGTGGAGAAAAGTGACTGACAAACTGCCAACACAGGTGGGACATTTTTAAATGTTTTGCTTTGCTGAGAAGTCTGCCAGACACACTATGATCTATAGACTGGAGATGGAACATCACAGAAGAATGTTGGAATTGACCCGGTGAGTTGTCTCTTTCAATTCTAGAGTTTATATATTATCCTTCTATGTTCTTTGATGGACTTGAAGACTGATATTTAAGGTTATAGTTTTCCTTAGTTAGAATTAAAGTTACATATTGGACTTTAGACTCATAAAGATAGGATAGATGAAAGAATATTTTCTTTAAATATTACTAAATGTTAAAGGACTGAAAAAAAGTTCTATTTGTGATTCCTGTTATGAACCTAAGTTTTATTACAAGAATAAAGCGAACACAAAAATGGTTTAAATGTTTTTGGGGTCTAATGCTAACAGCCCTCAGGTCAAAATTCATCTCTGAGCTCTGGTCATCTGATTAAGATGATGAGAAAATCAGATGTCCTTTTAATGTAGATGATATTAATACTGTTTTTTGGCTAACAGTGTTAAAAATTGAAACTAATTAAAAGGTTACAGTTAGTCACACTAGAAATTAACATAAATTTAACAGTCACCCAGGTCATAATGTGTTTGAAGACATAAAGGGCAATTTATTTTTGATATCATAAAAAGACATTATCAGATGTGTAATTTTATGAAAACATATTTAAATGTTTAAATTTATAAGGTTACAGGATATTTGTGCTATTAATATATTGTTAATGTTTGTGCTTATATCAAAGGGCTAAAATATAAGATCACAGCTGTAAGCTCTATATACTAACCAAAAGTTGAGATGCTCATTTTTTATGATACAGCAGGCAATGCATCCTTGTTTTTTGCTAAATTTGGTAAGCGTAAAATATTTAAATAAATTGAGTCACATAGATGTTTCATGTTTCCCTAAAAGGAGTTCCAAATTAAAATCAGTATTTTTAAAGCTAAACCTGACAATACAAAGTTCTAGTTTTTTAAAAGCTGTTTAATCTATTATAAAATGTTAAGAAACACAAGTTACTAGCCATTCTTATAAATTAACTGTTGATTATAATCAAACTAAATGTTAATGAATAATAACAGGAATAAACCTCACTCTGTTGCCTATACATGTTCTAAATGATTAAGGTTAAAACAAGTACCTGAAACAAATTGTCTGTTCAGATACACATAGAAAGGCTTCTAATACTATAGAGATCTGTATAGAATAAGGCATTTAAATGTTAACTAAACAGCTGTAATAATATCAGACAAAGAATCACAGATCCTAACAATGACCCTAGGCCTCTAAAGAATATTATGAGGCAGCATGGATTGTTATGACACTGACCAGGGAGGAAGATGGTCAAATACAATGTCTACTGCCAGGCAGGACCCAGCTTAGTCTTTGTAGATGCTAAAAAATTATTTGCACCACCTTTGCCTAAACAAAAGTAGGTCAGTCATTTCCATGTCTCTCTTCCACAGAGAAAAGGCAAACAAACAAAAAGCCTCTCATATTATGCATTTGGTGAAGAAGTCCTCGCTCAATCCCATACACAATTGGTTATGGCTAGGAATATAAGGAATGGTCCCTGTCAGTTTTTTTTAGTAGATTGAACAGTTAATTAACTATATCCTTCTCACATCTGATAGTTTTGATGTCTGGGCTAACCATAACTTTGTCAGCTTGGCAGTATTAGGAAGCATTAATATGGCTCCTAAATAAGGATCTAAAATCATAAAAGTCATTTTTGAACATTTATTTATTAATTATGCACACAGTATTCTGCCTTCATATGTCTGCAGGCGAGAAGAAGTAGTCAGATCTCGTTACTGATGTTTGTGAGCCACAATGTAGTTGCTGGGGATTGAACTCAGGACTTCTAGAAGAGCAGCCAGTACTCTTAACCAATGAACCATCTCTCTAGCCCAAGATATATACGTCTTAAAATATATAAAATTTATTTAGGATTTAAAAATTCAGAGCTTAACTTTTAATCAAGTTCTGATAAGCTAATCTAGCAGGGACTCCCAGCTGTTTAGTCACAAACTCAATGTTTTATGATTTATGTTGGGTGTCATTGAAGTGTAAATATGAAGGATATTTCATCAGGCCTAAGGCACAACTGACCAATCTATACATGGATCTCTCTTGACAGAAGAAAATTGTACAAGTTTGTAACCCAAATCTGTAGTTTTTGCTAGGACTCAAAGGCATAAGTATATTCCTGCTGTTTTACAGATACCCAATATCAACTTTTTCTACAATATGGATTTCAGTACAGAGTGGTGATGATAATATATCTCAAATTTATGTTCCCAATTTAACCATATCTCAGCAGATTTGTGCTTCTGGCAGATGACCATCAGTTACTGACTACATTCTGCTCCTAAATACTGCTCTGGGCTTACTGTGAACCAGTACAGCCAATGTGAATCTTCAACAGGGTCTATACACTAATGCCTCTGATAAATGTGCAATTTGCTAATTTGCTGAATCCACCCTCCTTTTTCTCCTTTTTTTTTTTTTTTTTTTTTTTTTTTGGTTTTATATAGCATTTTAGCCATTTCACGCCCAAGAAAACACTGCAAAGGTAAGCAGGAAGTAGTACAGGAAAGAATACATTTCACCTTATCCCTGGTTGAGATGCTATATCAAAAGTAAACCAAAGTAAAGTCCTATACATAGGGGGCAATGTGACTAACCTGTTCCAGAAGTCTTTTACCTATTGGAGGCCCAAAAATTGGGCATCTAAGGTTTGTGTGAAAGAGGCAATGTGATGGAAAAATTAATAACTAATAGTTATAAAATTAGGGCTTATTGCAAGAAGGAAAAATTAATGAGAACTAGAATTTCTGCCAATAGGTAAGTCCCTGACTCAGGAGAAGAAGTAAAAACAAAGTTAAACCCCCAAACTTTCAGGTGTGCTTATCAATCTTGCCTAAACAAATGATGGATTCTATTAAATTAGATCCATGAAGACCTTGTAAATAAATTTGTACTCTATGGACTGTCTGTATCTTGCAAACCTTGTGAACTGAGAATAGTGATCTCAAGCTTCACTTTCTGATTACCCTGTTATAAACCGCTCAGAATTTTAAGCCACTACCTTACTTTTCTGACAGAGTGAGGTCCCAGCTGGTTTGATTTTTACCAGTATTAACCTTTTGCTTTTGCAGCGAGGAGTCACTTCCTTGGAAGTTGAGGAAACCAGTAGGCATAATAGTAAGAAGCTGCTCAAGGAGGCTTTATAGGCTATAGAACTCCAGGTGACAACTATTTGAAAATCAAAACAATGTTGTGCCAGCGACATGCCTGTACTACTTCCTGCTTACTTTTGCAGTGTTTTCTGAGTTGCAAGTAGGCTAAAATGCTAGAAAATACCAATAAAAGGAAGTGGGACTCAGGAAATGGACCATTTATAAGAGGCATCAGTTTATAGACACTGTTGAAGATTCACCTTGGCTGGGCTGGTTCACAGTAAGTTGGGAGAGCACTATAGAGGAGCTGGCTGTAGTCAGCAACTGATACTCATCTGCCAGAAGCACAAATCGTCTGAGACATGTTTAAACTGGGAACAAAGGTTAAAATGTATATATTTAATTGGAACTCTTAGTTCCTTACGTTTGGTGATCAAGAAAGACAGCAAGACCAGGGAGAAAATTCCATCCTCAGGAAAGCTGTATTTATCTGCAGTCATTTTTGACCTGTAAGAAGTGGATAAAAGCTTTATGACATTTGATCCTCTGAAGCCTATATGAACTGTGTTATATAAAAGGACATAAAAGTTTTAGATGTATTATCATCACCAATCTGTGCTGAAATTCAAATTGTAGAAAAAGTAGATTTTGGGTATCTATAAAACAACAGGAATGAACTTATGCCTTTGAGTCCTAGCAAAATTTAAAGATTTGGGTTAGAAGCTTTTTCTTCTGTCAAGAGTGATCCATGTATAGATTGGTCAGTGGTGCCTTAGGCCTAATGAAACATCCTTCATATTTACACTTCAATGACACCCAATATTAATCATAAAACTTTCAGTTTGTGACTAAACAGCTGGGAGTCCCTGCTCTATTAGCTTATCAGAACTTGATTAAAAGTTAAGCTCTGAATTTTTATATTGTAAATTAATTTTTATATATTTAAGAAGTATATGTCTTGGGCTAGAGAGTTGTGGCAGAGGTTAAGATTACTGGCTGCTCTTCTAGAAGTCCTGAGTTCAATCCCCAGCAACTACATTGTGGCTCACAAACATTTATAATGTGATGTGGTATCCTCTTTGGGTGAGCAGACATGAATTCAGGCAGAACACTGTATGCATAATTAATAAATAAATGTTCAAAAAAGACTTATATATCTTTATATTTTTAAATTCTTATTTAGGATCCATATCAAGGCTGCCTTTATTGCGAAGCTCACAAAGTTTTGGTTAGACAAGCCAACAATAGAATTAGAGATCTGAGAAGGATAAACTATATGTTACTTTTGAATCTATTAAAAAAATCACAGGGACCATTCCTTATATTTTTAGCCATATCCAATTTTCTATGGCATTGAGGGGAGAAATTTTTTACCAAGTACATAATGTGAGAGGTTTTTTTTTTCCCTGTGGAACCTGGAATTGGAAAAGTCTGAACTTATTTTGTTCAGGCAAAGGTGCAGACAATTTTCCAATTCCCTGCAGCCTCTACACAGCCCGAGCTGGATCCTATCATGCTGCAGGCATTGTGTTTCAGCATCTTGCTCCCTGGTCAGTGTCATCACAATCCATGCTGCCCCACAATGTTCTTTAGAAACCTTTCTTTGGTCATTGTTAGGTTCTGTGATTCTTTGTCTGAAATTATTACAGTTTTTTAGTTAATATTTAAATGTCTTATTCTACAGATCTCTGTAGTATTAGAAGTCTTTCCAGGTAGATCTTAAGAGACAACTTGGTTTCCAGTTACTCAATTTAAGCTTAAACTTTTAGAATATGTATAGGAGACAGAGTGAGGTTTATTCCTATTATTAATCATTAATACTTAGTTTGAATATAACCAAAAGTTAATCTAAGGATGGCTGGTAACTTGTGTTTCTTAACATTTTATAATAGTTACCAGATTTTATAAAACTAGAACTTTGCATTGTCAGGTTTAGCTTTAAAAATACTGATTTTAATTTGAAACTCCTGTTATGGAAACATAAAACAGGTATGTGATTCAGTTTATCTAAATAACTTATGCTTACCAAATTTAGCAAAAACAAGGATGGATTGCCCACTGTATCATAAAAAAATGAGCTTCTCAACTTTTGGTTAGTATATACAGTTTATAGCTTTGATCTTAAATTTTAGCCCTTTAATTTAAGTACAAATATTAACAATGAAAGAAAGCACAAATATAATGCAACCTTCTGAATTTAAAAATTTAAAAACTGTTTTATAAAAAAAAATTAAACATCCTGTAATGGCATCTTATAATATCAAATGATTTTAGCTCCCTTTATGTCTTTAAACCCATTGTCACCTTGGTGCCTGTTAAGTTTATGTTAATTTCCAGTGTTTATAATGGTAACGTTTTTACTAGTTTCAATTTTTAACAGCTTTCGCATAAAACAGAATTAATGTCATCTACATTAAAAGGACATCTGATTTTCTGATAATCTGAATTTAATGACCAGTGCTCAGAGGTAAATTTTGAGCTGGGGGCTGTTATCATTAGACAGCAAAAATGTTTAAACCATTTTTGTTTTAGCTCTATTCTTGCAATAAACAGGTTTCTAACAGGAAACACTGATAGAAATTTTTAGCAAGTACATATATTTTTCTTGAGAGAAATAAACAGAACTTTTAAACCATTAACCTGGTATGGTCAAAAATTTTAAGTCATATTACTAATCTTAAGTTTGTATTTGTAGATATGAGAGCCCACAGCAAACAGTTTATATCTTTCTCGACATTTGGTGCCTTTTCTTTGAACCTCCATAACTTTTTACATTACCTTTAGTCACTCTCGATTTTCTCAGACATCCCTAGTGTAGAAATGTCTCTCCTTTTCTCTTTTTCTTTTTTCTTATTAGTGACTCTTACCCAGATATGCATGCATGAAGTGAAATCTTATTTATTTATTTAATTCCTGACTCTACCTTCTTACATTGGTGCTTTCCCCTGAGCCTCTCTGCACCCTCTGCTCTCTTAACTGTTAGCTCCTTTTATGAATTTTGTGGGTTACACAAGATCTTCTTTTATGTTATCTTTCAGTATTATAATTTTATTTTTATATCTTGTCCACTCTTCTGGATATTGTCAATCCTTTTTCCTGTTCTACATTTTATTGCCCAGAGAAATGGAATCATACTCGTAACACATAAAGTTCCTTCTGATGTTCTCTGTTCTGCTTTGATGAATTGCATTGACCTATAAATCTTCAGACCACTTGACCTGTCTACTAGACCACTGTTATCTTATTTTGTCTTCTTTGCTTCAGACTGTAACAAGTCTGCACATAGCCATCACTTGTAATTACCATATATTTTGTTATTTTTATTTTTTTTAGTTGACACAAAAATCTTTACCAAAGCTGTTCTCCCCAACACCCCTCATCCTCCTCCTCCCCACTCTCACCCTCACCCCTTTCCCTAAGGTCACAGTCACTGCCACCTGAGGAGAGGAGGGCTGGGCGAAGGTCTGGTTCTGTCATTAGCCCCTAGGGTTTCAGAACTCCTCTCCTCTCTGAGTGCCCATCAGGTGGCCCAATGCACCTAGGCCTTCAGCAACCCAGCATGTATCCAGGATGAGCATGGCTTAGGACTTCTGTACCAGGAGGAGCCTGGTGTTGTTTACACTGGTGTTCTGTATTACCAGCAGCTTGTAAGATTCTGGCCTGGGAGTATTTATTTTATTTTATTTTTTAATTTACTTAATTATTTTTTATTTCACATGTCGATCCCATTTCCCTCTCCCTCCCTCCCACCCACCCATTTACACGCTATTCTCCCTCACATGCACCATTACCACCCTCCGCTCCCAGCTCCCAACCCAATTCCACATGTATGACAATGCCATCCAGGTGTAGTCATGTATATCTGTCAAGACATTTGAAGTAGGGTCTAGGGCTTCTCTGCTGTTTCTAGGTTAAGGGACTACGCTCCTTGGGGGATATGTGTGCCATGACCTCTTTTGCATGAGGAACACATCCTGGTTCCACTGTCTGCAGTCCCTAGGACTGCTCAGTCATTCTGGCTGAGACCCATATTTAGAGAAGACTGTGTCAGTACCATGCTGGATTCCAAGTTATCAGTCTGGGTGCCTGTTATTTGCTCCTTGTTCAGGTCAGCTGTCTCTGTGTGTTTCTACAACCTGGTCTTGTTCTGTCCATCTGCATCTGGATTCTAGTTAAACTCAGTGTTTAGGATTGGGTGTTTGATTCTGTTTCCAACAGCACTATAGAAGGGTTCCATGATGGTGAATAAGTTAGTTGTTGATCTCACTATCCAGGAAGGGCATTTATGGTTGCCTTTTCACAGTTGCTCAAATTGTTAGTTGGCAACAGTCTTGTAGGTCTCTAGATCTTTCTTTACATTCACTTTTCTCTTCAAACCTATACTGGCTCCCTCTTTTATTCTCTCTCTCTCTCTCTCTCTCTCTCTCTCTCTTTCTGTTTCCCTCTCTCTCTTTCACTCACTCTCAGTCTCTCTCTCTCTCTCTTCTGTCTTGTATTCCTACCCTGACTCAATCTTCCTAGTCACAATATCTTTCCTCTCCTTCCCTTCTTTTTCTCCTAGTTCTCTCTACATTCATTGACTCCCCCCCACCTCCCATGTTCTCTAGGGGACTTGTCCCATCAACCTTCTGTGAGCGACTTTATATGAATCTCTTAGAATACACCTTGTATCCTAGTTTCTCTGGTGGTGTGAATTATAGGCTGGTGATCCTTTGCTCTAGGTCTAAAATCCATATATGAGCGATTACATCCTATGTTCATCTTTTTGTGACTGGGTTACCACATTTAGGATGGTTGTTTCAGGAGCCATTCACTTGCCTGCGAATTTCAAATTCCATTATTTTTTTTCTTCAGAGTAGCATGCATTCCATTGTGTAGATGTGCCACATCTTCTTATCCATTCTTCAACTGAGGATCATCTAGGTTGTTTCCAGTTTCTTGCAATTACAAATAATGCTGCTATCAACATAGTTGAGCAGATGTCTTTGTTGCCAGGATATGGGTCATTTGGGTATATGTCTAAGGGGGGATTGTAGGGTCGCATGGTAGACTAATTCTCATTTTCCTGAGGAAACACCATACTTATCTCCAAAATGGCTGTACGAGTTTGCACTCCCACCAGCAGTGGAGGAATGTTCCCTTTCTCCACATCTTCTTTGTTATAAGTTGTCATTTGGTGTTTTTTTAATTTTAGCCATTCTGGCAGGAGTAAGATGGTATCTCAAAGTTGTTTTCATTTGCATTTCCCTGATAGCTGAAGATGTTGAACATTTCTTAAGTGTTTTTCAGCTTTTTTGGTTTCCTCTATTGAGAATTATTTCTTCTGTTCTGTACCCCAGTTGTATTTTTGATTTTATAATTTTTTTTCCAATCAACGATTCTATTCTTTTTTTCATTTTATATAACCAAGTCCATTTAAATAATAACAAACATTTATAGACAATATTTGGGGTTTGGGTGTCGTTCTTTCCAAACTACTTCCTGCTGGTAACAGGCGCTTTCATGGGGGATTCTATGAAGTTGCAGAAATCCTGCCTGTAGTCTGTAAGGCTGCTTTGTCCATCAGTTTTGAATGTAGGATCACCTGGTATTCTCTATCAGGTGGTCTGGCTTGATCAAACTACATTAGTCTGGAAGGAATGCACATCTTTTCATTTTCTGTGGAAACAATAATAGAAATCCTTTTCCCCCAGTAACATGTCCTTGAACTTAATTTTGGAGTCAAAGCATTTTTTAATTTAATTTATTATTTTACATGTCGATCCCAGTTCCCTCTCCCTCCCTCCCTCCCTTCCCCCCTCCCTCCTTCCATCACTTTTACTCTTTCTGACCTCTCACATGCACTCTAACCACCCTCCCCTCCCATCCCCACACCCCAATTCCATATGTAGGGGAATGCCATCCAGTTGGGGTCATGTAGATCTGACAGGTCATTTGGAGGAGGGACTAGGGCTTTTCTCCTGTCTCTAGATTAAGGCAGTTATCCCTCCATGGGGAATGTGTTCGCAAAGTCCTTTTGTGTACCAGGGATACATCCTGGTTCCACTGTCTGAGGTTCCTTAGATTGCTCAGTCCTTCTGGCTGAGACCCATATTCAGAGGGGCCTGATTCAGTCCCATACTGGCTTCCCAGCAATCAGTCTGCTGGCCTGTTGGCTGCTCCTTGTTCAGGTAAGCTGTCTGTATGTGTTTCTGCCACCTGGTCTTGTACTCTCGACATGCATCTGGGTTCTAGTTCGACTTAGTGTTTATGTATGGGTGTTTGCTCTTGTTTCCAACAGGCATTAATTGAGGGCTCCATGGATAAGTTAGTGGTTGATCTCACTCTCCAGGAAGGGCATTTATGGTAGCCTTTCCACGGAAGCTCAAATTGTTAGTTGGGAGAAGTCTTGTAGTTCTCTAGACCTTTCATTGTGTTCAATTTTATCTTCAAACCAATGTTGGCTCCCTCTTTTATGTTCTCTCTCTCTCTTTGTGTCTCTGTTTCCCTGTCTTCTATTCCTAACCAGTCTCAATCTTCCTGGTCGCACATGTTTTCCTTTCCTTCCCCTCGTTTTCTCCTACTACTCTCTCCATTCGCTGCCCCCCCCACACTTCCCCTGAGCTCTGGGGGACTTGTCCCTTCCTGGTTCTGTGATGGACTTTATATGAATCTCTGAGAATATACCTTGTATCCTAGTTACTCTGCTGGTCTGTACCCCATTTTTAATAGGGTTTTTCGGTGTTTTGTTGATTAGTTTTTTGAGTTGTTTGTATATTTTGGAGATCAGCCCATTGTCTGATGTAGTATTGGTGAAAATTGATGGGAGATGCCATTCTGTAAATGTTGGGCAATAGGAAAGGAAGATAGGAGGGACTAAGAGACAAGGAGGAAAGAAGAAGTTGGAAAGAGGAGTCAGCATGGAGAGTCTGGAGAAAGTAGAATACTGGTATGCTCCTCAGTAAGAAGACCACATGAACATATATAGATCAGCAGAAATGGGTTAATACTTAAGACAGAGCTAGCAGATAAGAAACTAGTACCAGGCCAATAGCATTATATCAAATATAGAGTCTCTTTGTGTTAATTGGTGCTGGCGTGATGGCAGGACCAGACCCGTGGCAGGTGGAAAAACCTTACTCCTTACATAAAATCTTTTCCCAGTCTGTGGGCTGCCATTTTGTCTTTCCACTGTGTCCTTCGCCTTACAGAACCTTCCAAGTTTGAAGAGGTCCCATTTATTAATTGTTTCTATCAGAGTCTGTGCCCCTGGAGTTATGTTCAGGAAGTGGTCTCCTATACCAATTTGTTCAAGGGTACCTCCTATTTTCTCTTCTAAGATGTTCAGTGTGGTTGGATTGATGTTGAGGTCTTTGATCCACTTGGACCATAGTTTTGTGTATGACTACAGACTTGGGTCTATCTGCCATCTTCTAAACATCATCATCCAAATGTGCCAGCACCATTTGTTGAAGATGATTTCCTCATCCCATTGTATTGTTTTATATGTTTTGTAGAAAATCAGGTGTTCATACGTATGTGGGTTTGTATCAGGTTTTTGAAATCCATTCCATGTTCTACCTGTTTTGTTTTTTTGTTTGTTTGTTTGTTTTTTGTTTTGTTTTGTTTTTGTGGCAATTCCAGGCTGTTTTCAGGAGTATAGCTCTGTAGTACAGCTTAAAGTTAGGGATGGTGATGCCTTTCAAGTTCTTTTATTGTACAGGGCTATTTTGACTATGCTGGGTCTTTTGTTTTTCCATAAAACGTTGATTATTATCTTTTCAAGCTCAGTGATGAATTGTTGTGGGTTTTTAATGGAGATTGCATTGAATCTCTAGTTTGCTTTTGGCAAGATTGTCATTTTTAATATATTGATCCTACCTATTCAAGAGCATGGGAGATCTTTCCATATTCTGGTATCTTCTTTAATTTCTTTCTTTAGAGCCACAGATTTTTATTATATAGGTCTTTCATTTGTTTGGGAAGTGTTCCTACAAGATACTTTATTTTCTTTCTGGCTATTGTAAAGTGTTATGTTTCTCGGATTTCTTTCTCAATCTCATTGTTGTCTGAAAAAGTAGGGAAACTGATTATTTGGAGTTTATCTTGTACCCTGCTAGTTTGCTGAAGGCGTTTATCAGCTATTGGAGTTCCTTGGTAGAGTTTATTGAGTTGCTTATTAAACTATCATATCATCTTCAAATAGTGATAGTTTGACTTCTTCCTTTCAAATATGGATCCCTTTTATCTCCTTTTCTTGTCTTATAGCTTTAGCTAGAACTTCACGTACAATATTGAAGGGCAACCTTGTCTTGTTCGTGATTTTAGAGGAATCACCTTAAGCTTCTCTCCTTTCAGTTTGATGTTGGCAGTTGTTTTACTCTGGGTTCCTTTGTATTTCGGGCATAAATTATCAGAATTGAGACTTTGTGTTGAAGGATTTCTCCTGCAATGAATACTGAATGAGCATCTTCATCTCTTTTGATTAATTTTGGTTTGAAGTCTAACTTGTTAGATATTAGGATAGCCATGCCTGCTTGCTTCTTGTGTACATTTGATTGGAAGATATTCCCCAACCTTTTTCCCTGAAGTAATGTCTATCTTTGAAACTTAGATGTGTTTCTTATATGTAGCAGAAGACTGCATTCTTTCTTCGAATCCATTCTGTTAGCCTGTGTCTTTTTATAGGTGAGTTAAGACCATTAATATTGGGGGTGAGTAAAGGCCATTGATTTTTGATGCTTGTTTGTTTTAGATTTGATGTTGGCAGTGGTATTGTGAACATATTTGACCTCCATCACCCTTGGTTTCTTGTATAGGGATATTATCTTTTGCCTACATTTTGTGTGCATAGTTAACTTCCGTGGGTGGGAGTTTTCCTTCCAAATCTTTCTGTAGTGCTGGATTTGTAGGTAAGTATTGGAAAAAAATCTGCCTTTGTCATTAAATATCTTGTTTTCTCCATCTATAATGATTGAGTGTTTTGCTGGGTATAGTAGCCTGGGCTAGCATCTGTGGACTCTTATTATTTGTAGAAGGTCTATCCAGGAACTTTTGGCCTTGAGGGATTCCATGGAAAAGTCAGTTTTAATTTTGATCGGTTTGCCTTTATATGTTACCTGTCCTTTCTCCTTTGTTGCAATTAATATTCTTTATTCTGTGTTTTAGGTGTTTTCCTTATTATATTTCTAGGTTTTTTTTTTTTTTTTTTTTTTTTTTACTTTGGTCCAGCCTAATTGGTGTTCAGTATACTTCTTGTACTTTCATGTGCATGTCCTTCAGATTGGAAAATTTATCCTCGATGATTTTGTTTATTATGTTTTTGACACCTTTGAGCTGGTGTTCCTCACCTTCCTTGCTGCCTATTATTCCTAGGTTTGGCCTTGTCATGGTGTCCCAGATTTCTTGGATGTTTTGTGTTAAGGATTTGTTAGATTTATGATTTTCTTTGGTAAATGAATCTATTTCCTCTAGTTTATCTTCCATGCCTGAGATTCTCTCTTCCATCTCTTTTTTTCTGTTGGTCATTTTGTGTCTGGGGTTCACAATTTTTGCGCAGTTATTCTATTTCCAGCATTCCTCTGGTTTTTGTTGTCTTTACTTTCTCTATTTCAATCTTTCAGCATTAAAGGTCCTGGGTATTTGGAGGAAATCTGGGATGAGCACACAAACTTTGTACCTCCCTGTTTCCTCAAGTCCAATGAAGTTATTCCCAAATGTGAAAGCAAAAGGTTTTAATTGGGAAGAACAAAACAGCCTGGGAGTTCACTCTATTGGAAGGCTAAGTTACCTAGCAACAAAAGTGAAATGGAGGCTTCCCACACCCCTAGTCTCAGCTCATAGGGTTTTCAAGGTTACAGCATTTCATAGAGTACAAAGTTTGATTGCAAGGGCATGAAGATTGCTTAGCACACCTGCAAGGATTTTTTTCCCTGTATGTCATGAAAATAACATGTGGGGTCTATACTCTGAAATCAAGAAGTTATCCAATAGAAGAGATTCTTGTTCTTTGTAGTTTTTCCTTCTTGCCATTAACCCTAATTTTTAATTTTTCCATCACATCACATAAAGTAAAATATAAATTGTTAAATGTCTCCAAGAACTGTAGTCTTTCCAAGGATGCACAAAAAGCTCATTGAAGTTGACTAAAAAGATGTTTTTACACAGGGCTCCCTGCTCCCAATACTCTGAAGAGATTCAACCCACAAAGTTTTAGTCAGAGTCATATCATTGATTCCAGGAGATTCACATATCTCATGAAAACCCACAGGAAGTAAAATCTGTCTTCCTGTTCCCACTCAGATATTGGGAGGACCCAACACATGATACATATACTACACAATGTACTCCTCCATCCTGGGGACAGCGACCCCTCACTCACCATGTGATTACTGAGCTCTCCCAAGCTCTCCATTGAACTTACTGCAGCAATAATCGAAGAACAGCACACACACAAAAAGGTTCCAGCTCTCGTTTTATAGAAAAGCCTTAATCTGGCACTAAGAAGGTCCCTGTACCTTTTATTATTGACAGATCATGAGGAGGGTCTGGTTGGCTAGTGATGACTGAGTAACAAGATCACCTTCTTAAAGACACAGCACAATGTTTCCTGACCTGGCCTTCCAACCAAGACAAAAACCTTTTCTAGGTCAGCAGAGATAAACATTTCTACTGCACTGGCTTTGACTCCAATAGCAAATACTGCTCTCTTCCTGCACCCACTCCTTTCTCCTGAAAACAAGGTGGCTCTCTAGCTTATACAGGCAACTCCACAATCACATGATGTGATTATTCCCTGTCCTAAACACTATTGAGAGATTTTGGCACTGGAAATGAGATGTTCTGTAGTTTCCCACTGATGTCAGATGAACTGAAACCACTTATTTCATGCTTGTCACTGGGACTTCAGAAAAGCAGGGAAAAAAAGTAAAGAAAACAGGAACCAGATCTCAAACAAGAACATAAGTCTTTCTGCAATTTCAAGGCTGGATGATGCATCCACTGATTTAGAAATCTGACAAGAGTCCTGTTCAAGAAGAGAACATTGAATAATGCAGATATTTTCTCACTGTACACTGAGGAAGCTCTGCTCGGTCACCACAGTGCTTGTAGAGGCAAGCTTCCCAGCACAATTCTCTCAGAGTATTCAAATTACCCTGAAGACAACAGTTTTTATTATTATTCATTTTTCAAGAATTTCAGGATTAAAACTCCCAATGCATTGGAGCTATCACCAAAGCATCTGACAGGAGAAAGAGATATCATGTTCTTTCTGATATTGCTCCTTCCCTTCTCTCATGGTTTCTAAATTGTCTTTGACCACTAGATAAAATGTACACCCAGTTCCCCTGACCTCATCAAAATACACAGAACAAACTTCTTCTTTTTGCCATATGCCCTAAAATCTCTCTCAAGTTTTTAATATTCTAGGTGCCCTTCCCTGTGTTGAATAAAAAAAATCATTCCAATCTGCATTTTGTAATTTTATGTGCAACATCTGCACATTGTTTCGAGGAAGGAGGGGATGATCTTTCGCACAGCTGAAAGAGAGTGGGTTGTCTATTTTAGACAGGGTAAGTGACATTGAAATTTCTGTCTGACTATGTAGTGTTGGCTGTCGTCTTTGATTCCAGCACTCAGGAAGTAGAGGCAAGTAGATTTCTCTGAGTAGACTCTGGTCTACAGAGTAAGTTCCAGGATAGCAGGGCCACACAGGGAAACTCTGTTTCAAACATCAAAAGAAATGAATTAATCAAATAATCAAATAATTAATTAATATTAAACAAGTAATGAGAAAAATCTACTAGAAAGCAACAACATCAAGATTAATAATACTAATTGAACAGCTCATTTTAATGAGCAAGTTCTAGGACAACAGGCACCACACAGAGAAATTCTGTCTCCCAAAAAAAAAAAAAATTAGTTCCTGTTTGTGCAGAATTCTAAAATTCCTAGGTCTGGAATAGAAGCCAGGCCCAAAGGAGGTGCAGGGCTTGCTGTGTCTTTAAGAACACTCTAACCCTTGACAAATTGCTCTTGTCACTGAAGCCTTATTAGCCAATCAGGGACATTGAGCCAACCCCTCCAGTCTGAGGTCTGGAAGGAGACTTCCTTGAGCCATGCTACAGGCTTGGTTTTGTATCAGAACAGGAGCCAGAGGATTGATTGCTGCTCTATGAGTGGTGCTGTCGTGAATTGTGAGGGGAGCTTATGGATGAACAGAGAAGCTGAAGCACGGTGAGTGACGGGATGTGGGAGGGTGGGATGAGGAATCATGGAATTCTGTTTGGCAGGCCCTCCAGGAGGAGGATGGACTGGAATGTGCTGCTACATTCAGTGTTCAGTTAGGCCCATTGTGGTCCAGCACCTTCCCAGACCACTATGTGGCCTATGAATACTCCATGTGGTCTGCTTCTGAGGAAAGGATTTTGATGTGGTAGAATTGTGAATAAACTTCTGTGTAGTCAGCTCCTTTATGGTTCTGGTGCACAGGGATGGCATTTACCAAAGAAGGAGAGGTTTTGTTACTTCAGTGCCTTCCAGAAGTCCTGCTCTTAACATCTAAAGTTTAGGGGTCACATCCATTCAGAGTTATTATTGTTTTGTTTTTTGCCATCAAAATAAATTTTCTTCTTTTGTGAAAATACAAATAAAAAGACCTTACTTTACATATTGAGCCCAGTTCTCTCTCCCTGCCATCCTCGTATTTCCCCCAGTGACCTCCCTATACCACCCCCCATAAATTCCTCTGGGAGACACAGGTCTTCCAAGAGAGATCATCAAAATCTGTCAAGTCATTTGAGTTTTGGCCCAGGCACTCCTCCTTGTCTCTAGGCTAAGGGAGTATCCAAATTGGGAGTTAATTTTGTGAATGCTCTAAATGATATTATTTAATTATTTTTCATATATATATATATACATATATATATATGCATGCACATATAGGTTATATATATGTATATGTGTATATAATTTTTTAAAATAGAATTTATCCTTGTAGCTTTGCAGCCTGACTTAGAATTTTCTGTGTGGTGCAGGCTATCCCCAATCTCATAGAGATCTGCCTGCCTCTGCCTCCCCATTGCTAGGTTATAGTCAAATGCATGTATAAATGGCATTCTTGTTTTGGACCACACTCCACCATTCAGCTGTTCTGTCGAAGAGTGGAGTTGTTGATATAAAGATTTACCAATTCTTGGTGG
The DNA here is from genome assembly GCF_943737965.1 of Phodopus roborovskii. Lineage (NCBI taxonomy): Eukaryota > Metazoa > Chordata > Mammalia > Rodentia > Cricetidae > Phodopus > Phodopus roborovskii. The sequence continues at coordinate 133,369 of NW_026125815.1, forward strand.
ATAGTTAGTCTCTCAAAATAGACTTTAGCTGAGGAAGTGCTGCACCTAAAATTAATTAAATAAATAAACAAATAAAATGAATTTCATGCTATCCACTCATTTTAGAGAGATTATGATTCTAAAATATATTTGCTCCCCAGGATAGTCCAGACATATGTCTCCAAACCATGGTAATAGACTAACCACTGATTTCAATGGAGCAGGGCTTTTTAGAAGCTGTTCAAGGGTTCCTTACTGGGCCACAATGAACATTACATCATGGTGTGCCATAAACATCCATTTTCTTCTGGAGAAAAATCATGGCTCTGTCATATGGGCAAGATGAGCCCAGGTGACAACAGTTTGAAAAAGGAAAACAATGAGGTGTTTAGGGCTGGATTGAGAAAGCAAGAATTTTTGTGTAGATCCCCACTCATGGAGAAGTAACATTGTTCCTTCTGAAACACAGGAAAGTTCTTTGCAGAACAAATAACAGCTTCACGGTTGTAGCCTTAGGTGATTTCCATCAGGTTTTGAGCTACTGAGAAGAAAATAGAGCTCATCCCTTGAAACAAGGAAGATGCTTGGGAAAGAATGCAATTGCCTATGGCCAGGGCCTTTGTGGAGGGGCTAATTCAGATCCCAATTACACAACTTTTCACACTACGTGGAACTGTGGTTATTGGGCCTCTGACCACTCAGGGATTAGTTGGTAATGTTATTGGGATTCCCTGTTTTCCCCCTGCACTATTTGGGTAGCATTTTCCTGAGTTTGCCCCACTAAATGTTAACTCTGTTGACTTCCTAGATGTCCCTACTTCCATTCCCCCATGAAAGTAGTATACAAGACACTATTCCTCATATGAAGCTAACTTAGAATAATACATAGCTTCAGCAAAACACCCTTGACCAAGCTTTCATCTTTTCTTTGTTCTGCCTCCCCTACTTTTCTCATCTTCTGGCATTTCTTCCTCAGGATCTGTCAGTAAAGTGTGACTTATTGTTTCCTATTACTCATGTACTCATGGGATGGGTCCTTGTTTCACTGCCAGGGGCCGCCAAACAAAACAAGTCACCTAAGAGTCAGCCACATTCAGATGGTCTAGTTTGGTGCCATGAAGGTCCCCCAACTGTCAGTCCATACTCTGTGAGTTCCCAATAGTGATAGCAGATGTGGTGTGGCTTTGTTGGAGTGGGCTTTACCCTGTTAGAGGAATCATGTCACTTTATGATGAGACATGAGGTTTCTTATTCTCAGAATGATGCCCAATGTGTCAGAAACTCCCTGTTGCCTCCTGAGTCATGCTGCAAGGTCTCTAATCTAATGGACTGCAGCAGTCTGCATGCTGATATGGCCCCTGCCATAATGTTGATTACCTGAACCTCTGAAATTTTCAATGTGTCACCTCAATTAAATATTTTCTTTTAAAGTGTTGCCCTGGTCCATGGTGTCTCTTAACAGCAATGAAAATCTAACAAAGGCGGATGTCGTTCCCAGAGCCTGCGGTATTTCAGTGACAGGCTGTCCCTATTGTACAATTTATTTCTGAAGTGTTCTCAATAGTTTGTTCTGGAAGCTTGCCTTTCCCTTTATGCCTGTTTATTGGGATTTTTTTCTCATGGCTATATGCCACTTAAAGGGCCAAGAAATGGTGCATGTTAACCTCCTATTCAGTTTTCTTCTAAATGGATTAGGTGAATGCATTATAATGACGATGTCATGAAATAAGTGTCCGAGGCTATGCTTAAAAGACATATTAGAACACATAGTGGAGAGAAAACACAAGATTGTAATCAATGTGGTAAAGTCTTTTCACTATGCAATCATCTCAAAAAACATTAAAAAACACATACTCGTGAGAAACGCTATGAATGTAGTGAATGTTGTAAGGCTTTTTCACAACACTGGTGTGTAGTGAGATGGTCCTTCTGTGGCGCTGACCATGCCCATTGGGGGGGGGTGGAGCCGTGGGCAGGAGTGACCTGTGGAAGGAGTTCGGAGAGAGAGCCTGGAAAAGCTCTCTTTGCTGTCGTGACTTGGACAGGAGAGGATCGGGTTGAATTTCCTTGTGTGTTCATCTGTCTAGGTTGTAGAAGTTATTTCTCCCTGAATAAACATCTATTCGGCCTATTTGTTTTATCCTGATCCTTATTTAACCGCAATACAGGAGTTTCTCCTTTGACATGATTGCAGCCAAAACTACTACAGAGAGATTTAGGGATACAAAAAGAGATAATTGTTACATGGCTTAACATTGTTTTTAGGTCAACTGCATTTGCTCTTTACCTGGTTGTCACAGGCACTTAAAATCATGAAAGAGAAGCAGGATCCAGATTACAAACAAGACAGTAGCTTTTCCCCTCCTAGAAAGCTGGATGATGGCTCTAAGAATGAGTTTTATCCCTGAAAGCAGAGCAAGTGCTTTGAAAATACATAGTAATGAAAACAGTAGACTTCCTACAAGGTTTAATATTTGGAGAGAAATGAAACTAGGAAGTTTGTATTTGTGAGCAATATTGTTAGTCAACACATGTTCAGTAGCAGGTTAAAATCGAAAGAAAGCAAAAACTAACTGCATTATTCGAGGTTTTCTGCATGAGCAAGGATGGTAGGATGAATCTCTCCATATATGTAATACATGGATTTATTGTAATGTCTCATAGGCTGTGGTTCAGGTAGTCCAAAAATGGCTGCCTAACAATAGGCATCTGCAGACTGTAGCAGGTGTTTAGTTCATCAGGGTGCATGTCTCAGCTGGTCATCATTATACTCTTGAAGTCCAAAGAAGAAAGCTCTAAAGCTAGTAAAGTAATAAACTTGGTAGCCATAGCTAGGGCAAGCAGCAACAGAAGGAGAGCCTCCTCCTTCAATACCCTTATACATACAGAATACCACCAGATGGTACAACTCATATTAAGGTGATTCTGATTCTTCCTTATGTGTTTTGTTTTATTATTGTATTTCATTTTTGAATACAGACAGCCTCCTTAGTTCTGATATTTAACATGTGCACTGCCACCAAGAAGTTAAAGATGGATCTCATCATCTAATTCCATATAAAGCTTCCCTGAGTGGCTTTGACAGTTCTGGAACACATTCTGCCTGTCTCTCCTGTCTGAAATCCTATATGGACAGCCATTCCAACTTGTCATGGGTACAGAGAGCTCAAATAACAACTATTGTCCCTAAGATATATTTTCCTACCATAGGTTGTCTGGGCCTTTTTTGGTGAATATCTCCTATCTAAAAGCAGTATATTTGGGCACATACAGGCTTATACACCCTTCAGGGGGAATATGTGCAAGTATGCGGTTCCTTAAGGCAGATAATATGTGCAGTTATGGAGTGTCTTTAGTATTAGGGGAAGCAATTCTTATTTGCTCTTTATACATATTAATAGAACACCTCTACCATTGCCCCAACATTGGTTGACTAAAGTTTGACATATGAATTAAATGGAACATTCAGTTTTTGTGGTGAGATAATTACCTTGTCCCTGCCTGCAGCATAGACCACGCCCATTGGGGGTGGAGACAGTGCTGGATGTGACCCCGGGGGAACTAATTTTTGAGGAGGATACTGGGGAGAGATCTCTTGCCTGCAAGCACAGGAACAGCTTCCTGGGACCAGGAACCTGCTGGAGTTCATCTGTCTATGTTGTAAGTTATTTCTCCCTGAATAAACATCTCTACAGCCTATTTTTTTTTTCTCCTGAAACTTATCGAACATCAATATTTGGTGTCAGAAGCAGAATCTGGATTTTTAACGGGCCTGGTTTTCACCAAGGCAGCAGACGCTGCTCGCTTCCCACACACCATCCCAGAATGGGCAGGGGTTCCTTGCGTAACCAGGTGGCCATACCACAGCTTGAGGGACATTTGCCTCTGCCCTACAACTTTACCCCCCCACCTCCCAGCCCTGAGAAAGTTCATACTGCTTCTTATCCTTTTGCCAATTCCCCACTTTGCATTTGCAGCTGTGGCACACATGGCGCCTACCCAGCTGGTGTGTTTCCTTCCAGCCCAAACGTTGCCAGTAAGAGGAAACACCTGTTAGTCCTGGGGGTCCCCAAAATTTGCTCAAGGCTCCTTTCATTCATTCATTTAACAAAATTTTGCTTGCCTTAGTTTGTTAAGAGCTATTCTTCAGGGACCAACATCAGAAGAATTGTCTGCTGCCGGATGCGATTTGGTGGGAAACCTACAGGCATCACCCACCACAAGCTGAGTTCAACAACTAAACCTGTCAAAGTTCAAGGACAGCAGAATTACACCTAAGGTAAATGCAATATTCTTTGCAATTTAAGACGATAAAATGTTTAGATCGATTGTTCCAAACCTAGGGTGGATAATCTTATGATGCAAGACTTTAGAAATTTCTTTACTTCATATGTAGAAGGTATTTTAACAGAAGAAAATCATGGCTTAACCAATATATGCATTATTGTTATTATTATTTTTGTAAAGGAAATAGGTATCAACCTGATGAGAAAAAGATTCAGAATATTAGAGATGCAAATAGAGAGCTGACATCTAGAATACAAAACATGGAACATAAAAATGAACAACTAGAAAACAGAATTTGTTCTATGTCAAATGCTTCAATAACCAAAACAGAAACAGTGCACTGCATTAACATGCTGTCACAAACAGCTAATTCCTGAGTGAACGAAGCTGCTAATAAGGTTAAACAACTGGAACATCCGACGGAAAGACTAGCAGCATCCGTTCCATGTCTGAGAGATAATGGAA